>NC_065511.1:44934170-44944163 GCF_006386435.1 Epinephelus moara
AACACCACATGAAACAACATGACATGAAACAACACCACATGAAACAACATGACATGAAACAACACCACATGAAACAACATGACATGGAATAACACCACATGAAACAACATGACATGAAACAACACCACATGAAACAACATGACATGAAACAACACCACATGAAACAACATGACATGGAATAACACCACATGAAACAACATGACATGAAACAACACCACATGAAACAACATGACATGAAACAACACCACATGAAACAACATGACATGAAACAACATGACATGAAACAACACCACATGAAACAACATGACATGAAACAACATGACATGGAACAACACCACATGAAACAACATGACATGGAACAACACATGAAACAACATGACATGAAACAACACCACATGAAACAACATGACATGAAACAACAGGACATGAAACAACAGGACATGAAACGACATGACATGGAACAACATGAAATGGAACAACATGACATGGAACAACATGACATGAAACAACATGACATGAAACAACATGACATGAAACAACATGACATGGAACAACACCACATGAGACAACATGACATGAAACATGACATGAAACAACACCACATGAAACAACATGACATGAAACAACACCACATGAAACAACATGTCATGAAACAACATGATATGAAACAACACCACATGAAACAACATGACATGGAACAACATGACATGAAACAACATGACATGAAACAACATGACGTGAAACAACATGACATGAAACAACACCACATGAAACAACATGACATGGAACAACACCACATGAAACAACATGAAATGAAACAACACCACATGAAACAACATGACATGAAACAACATGACACGAAACAACACCACATGAAACAACATGACATGGAACAACACCACATGAAACAAAATGACATGAAACAACATGACATGGAACAACACCACATGAAACAACATGGCATGGAACAACACCACATGAAACAAAATGACATGGAACAACATGACATGGACCAACACCACATGAAACAACATGACATGGAACAACATGACATGGAACAACATGGCATGGAACAACACCACATGAAACAAAATGACATGGAACAACATGACATGGAACAACACCACGTGAAACAACATGACATGGAACAACACCACATGAAACAACATGACATGAAACAACATGATATGAAACAACACTACATGAAACAACATGATATGAAACAACACCACATGAAACAACATGACATGAAACAACATGATATAAAACAACATGACATGAAACAACATGACATGGAACAACAGGACATGAAACAACATGACATGGAACAACACCACATGAAACAACATGACATGAAACAACATGATATGAAACAACACCACATGAAACAACATGACATGAAACAACATGATATAAAACAACATGACATGAAACAACAGGACATGAAACATGACATGAAACAACACCACATGAAACAACATGATATGAAACAACATGACATGAAACAACAGGACATGAAACAACATCACATGAAACAACATGACATGAAACAACACCACATGAAACAACATGACATGAAACATGACATGAAACAACACCACATGAAACAACAGGATATGAAACAACTCTGACACGTCGACTCTGATTGTTTAACATGAAAAGTGTTGGCGCTGACATCGATCGATAAGCAACTGAGAGACAAAGTTAGGATCTGTCCATGTCCCTCCTTCACCATCATCATCATCATCATCGGAGCCCTGTTTATCTCTGTTCCTACTCCCCAAAAAATGACACCCGCTCTAAAGCTCTCGTTACTCTGTGCCCCCTCCACGCCCCCGCCCCCCCTCCTCCAATACACACCAATGAAATCCAACAAATCCAAAACATTTTCCAGTTTCACGCTGACGGGCGGACAGAGGGCCCCTACCCCGTCACCATGGAAGTGACGTATCCACATGTCCTGCCGGAGGTTACTATCTAACCAGCAGCCGTGCAGCCGGTAAATGTTCTCACTATTCAAATATCCTGTCACGGCGGAGCCTCAGGGTGTGTGTGTGTGTGTGTGTGTGTGTGTGTGTGTGTGTGTGTGTGATGAAGAGGAGCGTCAGGGTCGATGATGTCACGCAGAATTAATGGGGATAAGAGGCTGGAAACAGAGTTAAAATGGACTCCAGGATCGATGTGTCCCTCTGACCTTAATTAAATCCAGATAAATTAAATGAAGCTCTTAAAACACGTTGTTGTTTTTGCCCGCAGCGATAGTTCGGGTCTGTGTGTGACGGTGGTACCTGAATGTATCATCAGACAGGCTTCACTCTTAATTTGTCTCTGTGTGTCTGTTTGAGACAAAACCAGTGAGGAGGTGAAGCAGGAAGAGACGGGGCGATCTGCATGAGCGACCATCACAGGAAGTGAAGGGGGGGGGGGGTGTCCTGCATGTGGATGTGCATGTGCTTCCTGGTTTGCCTGAGGGGTGGGAGGGTGGGGGGGTTGCCCATGCAGCTCACCTGTCCATCTCCTCAACCAAACATGACATCCAGCCAAACATGAAGATGATGATGATGATGAAGAGTAAACTGACCTGAACTAAAAACATGGTTCAGTTTTAATATTTGATGTTTCTGTTTGTTAAGAACCGTCAGTGTTTCCTTTACTACTAATCTGATGTGTCATCACTGCTGAGTGTGTCCCCTCTTTTCTCTTCTACACTCTGAAGATCTGCGATCTGAATCTGCTCCGTCACATCTGCAGATTTTTTTATACATCGTTATAAAGTTACAGCATTAAAGACATTTTGATTCGTCACCAGTATTAATAATAACATTAATGTGTCAAAGTGTCCCTGTAAACCATGACAGTCAGTGTGTTTCCATGACGACAGAGAAAACAGATTTATTTAAAATCCATGTAAACATGTTAGTGTGAGTGCATTGGTCCTAAAGTGAATTTGTCACAGTGGGACTAAAGGCTCATTTATGCTCCCTTTACGTACGAAAATGTATACGTCTGTTTCAGACGATGTTACCGTCACTGCCCACATACTTCCATGCGCCCTTTACGTTGGCATGGATGTTAACCAATATATCCATCAGGAGGCAGCCCAGCGTCAAAAGTTTATGACAACAACAAACTCACAAACAAACATGGCAACTGCTGTGGAGATATTGATAATATACCTCTTGCATAAAAGACAAAAACAGAGGCAGCGTTGTAGGGCGCGGTGGTTGGTGAGGCTGTTAAATACATCGCGACTGGAGGATGGAGAATTCTTTTCTCTAGTACTGCCGATGAGAGAAATTGAATTGTTATTTCTTCTTCGTGTCTCACTAGAGCTACGTATCAGGTAGTGACAGCAACACTGCCCCCACGGTTTCCGATGGTACTGCTCCGTTTGGCCCGTATTGGTAAGCTTTATGGAAACGTGCAGAAATACGGACGAAATGAATGCAGAGCACGGACAGAAGGCTCCGTCCGTATCCGGATCCGTATTTAACGTTGAGCATAAATGGGCCTTAACACACCCAGATCATGTGACTCCTGCATGTATACAGTCAATCAGACCCAAACTGGCCGAGGCGCTCTGAGCATAAGATAAGATAAGATACACCTTTATTGATCCCATAATTGAGAAATTCCAGTGTTACAGCAGTCNAACAAGCTGAAAGGGGGCATATCTCCACCTATCGTAGAGGAGTCGCACATACTTGGCTCAATAAATGGATTCCCCTCCCGTGCTTGTATACTGGGACAAGGACAGTAGGCCAGTTAAACGTCCTCATCCAGCTGGAACATGGAGACGTCCTGAGTCAGCATAAAAGCGTGTTCCTTTATCTCGGCTGGGTTTGTCACTCAGCTCAGTTTGAAGAGTCAGTGTTCAGAAATGAATGGAAACCAGCAGGAAGAATAGATCCTCAGATGTGAAACTGTCGAGTAGCTTCAGAAAACAAATGTAGAGATTTGTAGTTAAGGAGCTGAAACTAAGGCGGTTCTTTAAAGCATGAAAATCTGTTGGAGTGCATGAAACCAAAGATCTGAGTTCATCTTTGTTTCCATCATCAGACAGGAACATCCATCCATCTCCATTGGACGAGTCTTCATCAGCAGAGACTTTGATGACCTCATGTTTTTAACATTCGCTTTTTCAACAACATCTGCACAAGCAAGCATGACAATATGTTTGTGAACACAGGTTAAAGGTAAGTAACAGACTTCTGCATTAATGACAGACGTCTTCAGCTGGAGTTAGGCAGGTGGTGCAGACTCGTCCAGAGTGGTGCAGACTCGTCCAGGGTGGATGTGACGTTCTGTTTGTTTGTTTTTTCCTTTAACAAAGATGAACTCAGTCTGAAGTCACTCTGAATCTGACAAAGAGTTGTAAAGTAAATGTTTCCAGCGATCGGCAGCTTCTGAACATTAAAGTGTTGTTGTGTTCTAACTGTACTTTCTGCCCCTACCCCTCCTCCTTTACCTCCACCTCCTCCACCCTCCCTGGGTAGGATGATCCTAATTCCCAGAACAAGCTGGAGGACCCGGTGAAGGCCCCGCCCAAGGAGGATGACTCCCTGAACATCCACAACTCTCTGACCCCCAAACACGAGAACCACAAGGTGCTGGGCGAGGAGAATTCGTCGGAGGTAAACTCACTGCAGAACAACATGATGTGAAAACAAAACAAAAACAACTCCAGCAACCCCAAAACCACCAGGTGCGCCGGCAGCGGGAGCCCCCAAACCCCTCCCCGCTGTCCGTCTGTCCGTCCGCTGCCGAGCGCGCCTGACCGGTTACCAACCAACCAACCAGCCTGCCTGCCAACGTACCAGCCAACCAACCCAGTCTGCAACCGTCTCCGACACGGCAACACTGCCACCGAGCGGCCCTGGCCGCCACCAAAAACCTACAGCGTCTCCACCTCCGCCACCGCCAACGCCCCTGCTGAGAGTTAACCCCCCCACCCCTCCCCCACCAGCCTCACCCTGCTGCCGCCATGCAAACCCCCGATCTAGTCACGCCCCTGTTTTGCAGCCCCGTCCCCTCGTTGCTGTCACTCTACTCTCCCTGATCTCGTACCTGCACACACACACACACACACACACACACACACACACACACACACACAGTGAGAACATGAACACACTTTTTTGTGAACACACAACAACACGTGCTCACTCCCAACTCGTTGGCGCTTCGTCACTGGACTGTCACGTGTTCATGTGACACTCTGAGTCTCCTCCTGCGTCTTGACGCCGTGACAGTTCACGCCTGTCCTTTCAAAATAAACTTCTCTTTTCACAAAAAGTGCTCGTGAGATACAGACAGGTTTTTTCAAAATAAACTGACACCATCAGTGAAACACCTCGTATTACCAGTAAAATAACATCTTGGTTTGGCTCTACATTCAGACAGGAAGTGAACGGCTTTTCTCATCAGTGTCTTACACAGGAATCAGTGACGAAGCGTCTGTGTTTGACCACACACACACACACACACACAGTGAGAAGATGAGAACACACGTCTATATAAACACACACGCACACACACGTGGCCCCTCCCCCTACCTGCATCGGTGTATTTTGTAAAAAGAAAAAAATCCCTCAGAATTTAAAACGTCATGTAAAAAAAAAAGCTTGTGAGAGGTTCGATGTTTGTCTGATTAATAAAGTGAGTGTGTTTAAATATTGATCGACTCTAAACAAACACCACATGTCTTTGCTTTCATTGATGTGATTTCTAATCCTTTGATGTACTTGTTTATGGGATTTTTTTTTGTACTTTTTTGGGACTTCGAACAGAATAAACAAACAAACAAACAAGATTCAGACAGTTGTTGAAATAAAACTTTTTAACATGACCAACCGTCCTTTGTGTTCCTCCTTTATCCCTCTGAACTCCTACACTCTCTGCATGGCTTTGAAAACAGCATCTTACACCTCATTACTGCACCTCCCCCATCACACACACACACACAAATACAGATGAACTTTGACACCAGTTGATTAAAGCCTCAGGGCTCTAGTTTCCCGGCGCAGTGCAGGATGGAGCAGGGTGGCGAACCCCCACACAGAGCTAGTTTCGAGCAGCGCAACCTGAGGTGCGCTCAGTTTGGTAGTTTGGCAGACCGAGGTGCGCTGAGATGGGTGTGGCGGCACAGCAGGGGGAGGTGTCGACAGATCCAGCTTGGCGCAGTGACAGTTTCGTGCCAAAAGGCTTCGCCGAAGGTGCGCTAAAAGCTCGCCAGCTGAAACCAGGTCTACTGTCAACGCAGGCGGAGTGCAGCCGGTGTAAGCCGAAGTTTGGCTGACCGGCGGACAGTGCGCACACGTCACCAAAACCTCACAGGCAGGTTTCCAGAATATCAGGCACATTAACGATGCAATAAATACCCAAAAAAACACTATTCAATGCAACTATCTGCAATCAGCACATAAATGTATCTCTATATCGACTGTCCCGTCACATCTGATGTCAGATCAAAGGGGATTGGCACCGTTTGGCACGTTTGGCACGCGTAATGGAAACCCAACCTGATTTGATTAACACAGCTGCAAACTAATGAGTTCACATCCCTCTCAGCCAACCACAAACAGCCACAGCATCAGATAGGGAGTATATATTCAGCATCTGTCATCTTAGAAAAGTCAAAAGAAAAGAAACAGAGTGAGACTGCGAGAGAGAAAGAGAGAGCGCGCGCGCACGAGAGAAACGCAACATTGATTTACAATTGTGGTGACCTCCTCCCAGGCTACCTTTGCATCATCAGCCCGTGGAGGTCTGCTCGCAGTTCCGTATATTCGGACACTGCGAGCTTGGACCTCCCGGACCAAAACATCAGTTTCCTCCTGGGAGAAGTTTGGCCGTCTGACGCTGCTGCTCTCTTCTGCCATGGCGAATTGAGTAAACTCTCATTACGCCTTCGCGCGGCGCATTTAAGGGCGAGGAGAGGGGCTCATTTGATTGGTGTGATGTGTGTAAAACCCACTCCACGCCTTCTCTCCTCCCTCTTTCCGACTTGCGCCGGTAGGAGGGACGGAGGTGGGAAAGAGGAGTAGCTGCGCCAGGCGCACGGTGTGCCAAACTTACAAAATCCGCCTGGCCATACCCAGTTGGCGAAGCGCAGGTGCGCTGCGCCTCCGCCGCGCCCGGTCTGCGAAACTAGAGCCCTCAGTGTGTAAAAATGGTGAGTAACAGTGACATCAGTGGTCAAATTCTAAATTGCAGCGCTCACTTGCACTCACTCACTCACCCCTCCCGTTGGGTAAGTGACGGTGGCCTCGTAGGACAAAAAGCCTTGCACAGACAGCAGAGTATTTCGAGTTTTTCATGAGTATCTAGCGACGAGGTGAATATTTATTTAGGAATCTAAACCATGTTACGATATGTTATAGCTTACCAGTGAGATATAGGTTATCTGTGAGATATATGTTAGGACTGTTTTATCTCTAATTGTTTTGGTAACACGAGCATTAGCACAGTAATGCTAAAATAACATGTTTTATGTGATAGTCACGGGACAGTGCGGCAAATATAGGTTGGTACGATTATAATATATGCGTTTCCAGAGTGTTCTTCCACAGGACACAAGGAGAGGAGGAAGAGGGAGAGGGAGAGGGAGAGGAGGAAGACCAGGGAGAGGAAGGGGCGAGGGGGTAGAGGTGGTGCAGGAATGGCCAGGCGAAGAGGTGTGTCTCGGCTACTCAGAGGAAAGAGGAGGAGGAGAGGGCAGCAGCCTTCGCAGCAGCGCAAAAGGAATCAACAGATTAGGCTGTAGGCTAGGCTAACCATTTAGTTGTAGCTCTGGGATAACGTTAGCCAAGCCTAGGATAACGTTAGCACGTAAACGTAGCCGTCACTGGAACTTAGACGAGAGGGAAAAGTAGTTGCAAACATGAAGCCAAAATGATTTTAAATTATCAGATTGAATTACCTGTCTAGCAGAAAGCAGGCAACGTCCGCATCCCTTGTGAAATCCTTCTCCTTCAGGAGTTCTTTCCACCTGGAATAAGCAACGCCGATATTCACTCGCGTTTTGTCCCGTCCTCGCTTATCTGATCTTTTTCTTTTATTTGGTGGCGTGGTTTCCCTCTTATGGGGCAAAACACATGTGTGGTCCTCCAGTTAAAGTGTGACAGAATCATAAAAGTACAAAGCAGGTTCACGCAGAAGCGCCCCGGATTGAGCTTCACCTTAACCATCTCCAGTGACGGCAAGTTCTAGGTAAACGCAAACGGCGAAGTGCATATATCCCTTTCAGCCACTGTATTCAAATATGGCGACGCAAGAGGGCAGCCTCCAGCATGTGTGCCCTGCCTGTGTATATATAGAGAAATCATTCTAAGCCTATGAGAAAGCTTCCATTTGTATGTGAATTGTATTATTTTAGTAAATATATATTTATGAAAGCAATAGTTGATATTTGCTAATAAACAACCACGTAAATATGAAAGCAATAGTTGATATTTGCTAATAAACAACCACGTAAATTACACATTGTAACTTTAAAGTTAATAAAATTAAAGGTAAATAAATGAAACTCTAAAAAGATTTTGAGCTTTGAATTGACTGAATCTGAGTCTGATGAGGACCAGAGACCCTGAACACAGCATCACCTTTAACAGACCAGAGACCCTGAGCACAGCAACACCTTTAACGGACCAGAGGTGGGGGTTGTTGAAGACGCAGAAGGAGAGTATCAGAACCAACATGTCAGATAAATAGTTAAACTGTCAGGAACCAGAACATCTAGAGATTTAACACTAAATGCTAAGATGAACAGAAAGTCTGTGAAGATATGCTCTGGGTTAGGGTTAGGGTAACCCTTCTAATGTTCTGTCCTGGGTCTGTCCTCCCCGTGTAAGCGTCAGTTTCCTCCAGGTGCTCCAACATGTTCTCCCTGTGTCAGCGTGGGTTTCCTCCAGGTGCTCTGACATGTTCTCCCTGTGTCAGCGTGGGTTTCCTCCAGGTGCTCCGACATGTTTACCTGTGTCAGCGTGGGTTTCCTCCAGGTGCTCCGACATGTTCTCCCCATGTCAGCGTGGGTTTCTTCCGGGTGCTCCAACATGTTGCTCCTGTGTCAGCTTGGGTTTCCTCCGGGTGCTCTAACATGTTCTCCCCATGTTAGTGTGGGTTTCTTCCGGGTGCTCCAACATGTTGCTCCTGTGTCAGCGTGGGTTTCCTCCGGGTGCTCCTACATGTTCTTCCCATGTCAGCGTGGGTTTCCTCCAGGTGCTCCGACATGTTCTCCCTGTAGGTGTGAATGGTCATCTGTCTCTATGTCTCAGTCCTGTGATAGTCTAGTGAACTGTCCAGGGTGAACCCCACCTCTCAAACAGTGTCAGCTGGGATAGGCTCCGCCCCTCCGTGACCTCTAACAGGATAAGCAGTTAAAGGTAATGAATGAATGAATGAATGAATGCAGGCTTGTTCTAAAGGGATCTTTGCTGATTTTTTGTTGTAGTACAGTTTGTACTTCTTCAAATTCATGCACCCGCCGTCTCCACGCACACAGTGTAGAAATGTATCGAGACAGAGCCGAGTCACACATGTTTGAGACGAGTCCAAGTCAGTCACATTTATGTCAATATGTGTGACTTTAGTCAAGTCCAAGTAACAAGTCTCGAGTGTTAACCCTTCAGACAAGTATTTGGTCTGCATCAGAAAAAAAGTTCTCTTAAAAATGTCACAAACACAAACACACAGAATCACATACACACACAAAGACGATGTGATGAATGGTCTCAGTGTTGGATCAGTAAGACATTAAAGGGTTAAATTGTGTTATTGTGGGAAGAGGTGCTGATGGATGGAGGGTGGGGGAGGGGCTGTGTGCACAGGTCTTTATTCAGATAAATGGGGGGGTATTCACGTCCAGAAGAAAAGACTTTTTATTTAAGGAAAGAAACACACAAGTGGTAACACACACACACACACACACACACACACACACACACAGCGTAATACACACACACACACACACACACAGAATAACGCACACACACA
>NC_065511.1:44945379-44946634 GCF_006386435.1 Epinephelus moara
CTGTAGACCAGAATGTCTTTACATGACTCTGTAGACCTGGATGTCTTTACATGACTCTGTAGACCAGAATGTCTTTACATGACTTTACATGACTCTGTAGGTCTTTACATGACTCTGTAGACCAGAATGTCTTTACATGACTGTAGACCTGTATGTCTTTACATGACTCTGTAGACCAAAATGTCTTTACATGACTTTACATGACTCTGTATGTCTTTACATGACTCTGTAGACCAGAATGTCTTTACATGACTCTATAGACCTGTATGTCTTTACATGACTCTGTAGACCTGTATGTCTTTACATGACTTTACATGACTCTGTATGTCTTTACATGACTCTGTAGACCTGTATGTCTTTACATGACTCTGTAGACCAGAATGTCTTTACATGACTGTAGACCTGTATGTCTTTACATGACTCTGTAGACCAGAATGTCTTTACATGACTCTGTAGACATGTATGTGTTTACATGGCTCTGTAGACCAGAATGTCTTTACATGAGTCTGTAGACCAGAATGTCTTTACATGAGTCTGTAGACCTGTATGTCTTTACATGACTCTGTAGACCACAATGTCTGTACATAAGTCTGTAGACCTGTATGTCTTTATATAAATCTGTAGACCAGAATGTCTTTGCATAGCTCTGTAGACCTGTATGTCTTTACATGACTCTGTAGAACACGTCTTTACATGACTCTGTAGATTAGAAAGTCTTTACATGACTCTGTAGACCTGTATGTCTTTACATGACTCTGTAGACCTGTATGTCTTTACATGACTCTGGAGACCTGTATGTCTTCACATGACTCTGTAGACCTGTTTGTCTTTACATGACTCTGTAGAACAGAATGTCTTTACATGACTCTGTAGACCAGAATGTCTTTACATGACTCTGTAGACCTGGATGTCTGTACATGACTCTGTAGACCAGAATGTCTTTACATGAGTCTGTAGACCAGAATGTCTTTACATGACTCTGTAGACCAGAATGTCTTTACATGAGTCTGTAGACCTGTATGTCGTTACATGACTCTGTAGACCTGTGTGTCTTTACATGAGTCTGTAGACCTGTATGTCTTTACATGACTCTGTAGACGAGGATGTCTTTACATGACTCTGTAGACGAGAATGTCTTTACATGACTTTACATGACTCTGTAGGTCTTTACATGACTCTGTAGACCATAATGTCTTTACATGACTGTAGACCTGTATGTCTTTACATGACTCTGTAGACCAGAATGTCTTTACAT
>NC_065511.1:44950599-44954012 GCF_006386435.1 Epinephelus moara
ATGTCTTTACATGGCTCTGTAGACCAGAATGTCTTTACATGGCTCTGTAGACCAGAATGTCTTTACATGACTCTGTAGACCTGTATGTCTTTACATGACTCTGTAGACCTGTATGTCGTTACATGACTCTTTAGACCAGATTGTCTTTACTTGACTCTGTAGACCTGTATGACGTTACATGAGTCTGTAGACCAGAATGTCTTTACATGACTCTGTAGACCAGAATGTTTTTACATGACTCTGTAGACCTGTATGTCTTTACATGACTCTGTAGACTAGAATTTCTTTTCATGGCTCTGGAGACCAGAATGTCTTTACATGGCTCTGTAGACCAGAATGTCTTCACATAACTTTCTAGACCTGTATGTCGTTACATGACTCTGTAGACCTGTATGTCTTTAAATGACTTTGTAGACCTGTATGTCGTTACATGAGTCTGTAGACCAGAATGTCTTTACATGACTCTGTAGACCTGTAAGTCGTTACATGACTCTGTAGACCAGAATGTCTTTACATCACTCTAGACCAGAATGTCTTTAAATTGCTCTGTAGACCAGAATGTCTTTACATTAGTCTGTAGACCAGAATGTCGTTACATGAGTCTGTAGACCAGAATGTCTTTACATGACTCTGTAGACCTATTTGTCGTTACATGAATCTGTACACCAGAATATCTTTGCATGACCGTGTAGACCTGTATGTCGTTACATGACTCTTTAGACCAGAATGTCTTTACATGACTCTGTAGACCTGTATGTCGCTACATGGCTCTGTAGGCCAGAATGTCTTTACATGACTCTGTAGACCTGTATGTCTTTACATGACTCTTTAGACCAGAATGTCTTTACTTGACTCTGCAGACCAGAATATCTTTACATGAGTCTGTGGATCAGAATGTCTTTACATGATTCTATAGACCTGTATTTTTTTACATGACTATGTAGACCTTTATGTCGTTACATGAGTCTGTAGACCAGAATGTCTTTACATGAGTCTGTAGACCGGAATGTCTTTACATGAGTCTGTAGACCTGTATGTCTTTACATGACTCTGTAGACCTGTATGTCTTTACATGAGTCTGTAGACCAGAATGTTTTTACATGACTCTGTAGACCTGTATCTTTCTCTGTCTGTCTCTGTTTCTTTCTTTCTGTCTTTCTGTCTCTATCTTTGTCTTGTCAGTCTCTGTCTTTGTCTTTCTGTCTGTCTCTCTGTCTGTCTGTGTCTGTCTGTCTGTGTCTTTCTGTCTGTGTCTCTGTCTTTCTGGTTGTGTCTGTGTCTGTCTCTTATTTACCGTCAACCAGCGTTCATACATCTTCACACAGAGGGTGACGTTTCCATGGAAACCTACAATCCAAACTCAGTGACCTCCTCTGTCTTCTCACACACACACACACACACACACACACACACACACACACACACACACACACACACACGTAGAAGGACGAGGACAGACTAAGAGACTCGTCTACATTGTTACTGTCTCTTCCAACAAAGTGTCTCATTAAAACCATTCCAAATATCACATCATCAGGACAAGTTTATCCCGTCCTACTGTCCTTGTTCTGTCCGACTGTCCTCGTCCTGTCCTCGTTCTGTCCTACTGTGCTCTCCTGTCCTCCTCCTGTCCTTCTGTCCTCGTCCTGTCCTCGTCCTGTCCTACTGTCCTTTCTTGTCCTCCTCCTGTCCTTCTTTCTTCCTCCTTTCCTCCTGCAGTCCTGCTATCCCCCTCCTTTCCTCCTGCAGTCCTGCTGTCCCCCTCCTTTCCTCATGCAGTCCTGCTGTCCCCCTCCTTTCCTCCTGCAGTCCTGCTGTCCCCCTCCTGTCCTCCTCCTGTCCTGCTGTCCCCCTCCTTTCCTCCTGCAGTCCTGCTGTCCCCCTCCTTTCCTCATGCAGTCCTGCTGTCTCCCTCCTTTCCTCCTGCAGTCGTGCTGTCCCCCTCCTGTCCTCCTCCTGCCCTGCTGTCCCCCTCCTTTCCTCCTGCAGTCCTGCTGCCCTCCTCAATTTCAATAAATCAATCATTTTATTTATAAAGCCCAATTTCACAAATCACAATTTGCCTCACAGGGCTATACAGCATACAGCATACCCCCAACCTTAACCCTGTCATCATCCTGTCCTACTGTCCTCTCCTGTCCTCCTCCTGTCTTTCTGTCCTGGTCCTGTCCTGGTCCTGTCCTGCGGTCCTACTCCTTTCCTCCTCCAGTCCTGCTGTCCTCCTGCTGTCCTACTGTCCTTCTCCTGTCCTCCTCCTGTCCTCATCCTGTCCTCCTGTCCTCAACCTGTACTCCTGTCCTCATCCAGTCCTCCTGTCCTCACCCTTTCCTCCTGTCCTCACCCTTTCCTCCTGTCCTCCTGTCCTCACCCTGTACTCCTGTCCTCATCCTGTCCTCCTGTCCTCACCCTTTCCTCCTGTCCTCATCCTGTCCTCCTGTCCTCATCCTGTCCTCCTGTCCTCCATGAGATGAGGCTCACAGATTCAGTAACTTCTATAAATCACTTCTTCAGACCCATCCCTGTCTATTTTCAAACCTTATGTATTGATCTTGCTGGATCTGTCTTTGTGCCCTTATCGTTGTATTTATTCATCTTTTTGTTCTCTCATTTGCCTTTATCGTGACATGTGTGGGTTTAGTTTTCATGGCTTTGCCCTCTGTGTTTCTCGTCTTATCTAATTTGATATCATCTCTGTTGTTCCTGACTGTTTGTTTCTATTTGCCCGAGTATTCTGCTTTTTGCTTTGTTTTGTCAAAGCACTTTGTAAACTCTGTTTTTAAAGGTGCTATATAAATAAAGTTAGGCCTATTATTATTACTATGACTATTACTTTTATTATTATTAGTAGTAGTAGTATTACTATTATTATTATTATCATTATTATTATTATTACTATTACTATGGCATGGACAGAACACCTAACAAAGAACATGGACAGAACATGGACAGCACAGAACACAGGACACAGGACACAGGATATGGAAAGAACAAACACAGAACATGGACAGAAAATGAACATAACATGGACAGGGTACGGACAGGACACGGACAGCACAGAATACAGAACATGGAGAGAACATGGACAGAACATAGGACATGGACAAAACACAGAACACGGACAGCACAGACTACAGAACATGGACAGAACATAGACAGGACTTGAACAGAACAAAGAACATGGACAAAACACAGGACATGGACAGTACACAGAACATGGACAAAACACAGAACATGGACATAACACAGAACATGGACAGAGCATGGACAGAACACAGGACATGGACAAAACACAGGACATGGAAAGAACACAGACCATGGACAGAATGTGGACAGAACACGGGCCATGGACAGAGCATGGACAGAACACAGACCATGGACAGAACATGGACATAACACAGACCATGGACAGAACA
>NC_065511.1:44954208-44955609 GCF_006386435.1 Epinephelus moara
CTCCTGTCCTCATCCTGTCCTCCTGTCCTCACCCTTTCCTCCTGTCTTCACCCTGTACTCCTGTCCTCATCCTGTCCTCCTGTCCTCACCCTTTCCTCCTGTCCTCATCCTGTCCTCCTGTCCTCCATGAGATGAGGCTCACAGATTCAGTAACTTCTATAAATCACTTCTTCAGACCCATCCCTGTCTATTTTCAAACCTTATGTATTGATCTTGCTGGATCTGTCTTTGTGCCCTTATCGTTGTATTTATTCATCTTTTTGTTCTCTCATTTGCCTTTATCGTGACATGTGTGGGTTTAGTTTTCATGGCTTTGCCCTCTGTGTTTCTCGTCTTATCTAATTTGATATCATCTCTGTTGTTCCTGACTGTTTGTTTCTATTTGCCCGAGTATTCTGCTTTTTGCTTTGTTTTGTCAAAGCACTTTGTAAACTCTGTTTTTAAAGGTGCTATATAAATAAAGTTAGGCCTATTATTATTACTATGACTATTACTTTTATTATTATTAGTAGTAGTAGTATTACTATTATTATTATTATCATTATTATTATTATTACTATTACTATGGCATGGACAGAACACCTAACAAAGAACATGGACAGAACATGGACAGCACAGAACACAGGACACAGGACACAGGATATGGAAAGAACAAACACAGAACATGGACAGAAAATGAACATAACATGGACAGGGTACGGACAGGACACGGACAGCACAGAATACAGAACATGGAGAGAACATGGACAGAACATAGGACATGGACAAAACACAGAACACGGACAGCACAGACTACAGAACATGGACAGAACATAGACAGGACTTGAACAGAACAAAGAACATGGACAAAACACAGGACATGGACAGTACACAGAACATGGACAAAACACAGAACATGGACATAACACAGAACATGGACAGAGCATGGACAGAACACAGGACATGGACAAAACACAGGACATGGAAAGAACACAGACCATGGACAGAATGTGGACAGAACACGGGCCATGGACAGAGCATGGACAGAACACAGACCATGGACAGAACATGGACATAACACAGACCATGGACAGAACATGGACAGAACACAGACCATGGACAGAACAAATACAGAACACAGAACATGGACAGAACACAGGCCATGGACAGAACATGGACAGAACACAGACCATGGACAGAACATAGACAGAACACAGGCCATGGACAGAACATGGACAGAACACAGGCCATGGACAGAACATGGACAGAATGCAGAACATGGACAGAACGTGGACAGAACACAGAACATGGACAGAACATAGACAGAACACAGATGATGGACAGAACATGGACAGAACACAGAACATGGAGAGAACATGGACAAAACACAGACCATGGACAGAACATGGACAGAACACAGAC
>NC_065511.1:44956109-45040996 GCF_006386435.1 Epinephelus moara
TCGTCAAAGGTAAGAAGAGGAAGGGTTTGTACGACAGCAACACACCCAGGGTACTTTGGGTATGTCATATGTTGATGTGGAAAGTCCATGACCAAACGTAGACATGTGACAGCTGGAGTGAGAATGTGTTGAAGGAACATGGCGGCAGGGTCCAACATTGACCCACGCCAAGTGCAGGTTGATTTTCTGTTTAGTGATTAAATCTTAAAAGGTGCTCGACACACTGGCAGGTTAATGTTTCTACCAAAATAGTCATGTGATAAAAAACTGTGCTGCAAGTCTCGACATGGTGCCGATCAGCTGCCATATAACAATAACAGCAACCGACCACGTATCATGCTGACGTGGGAGGACGGCTGTTTTCGTCACTGTCTGATGCTAGACGTCACTGACCAAGCGCCGGGATTTGACGGGGTTCAGTAAAAAGACAGATGCTCTGTCGTCTGAACCAACACGCCAAACCTCTAACTGCCTCCCTCATCGTCACATTACAGCCTCACTTCTTTGGTTTTTACCTTTCACAATAAAAGCCTGAGACATACAGCCTACTCTTCCTCACTGCCGACCAGAGGGAACGTGTTCACATGGTGATGGTGTGCTGACAAGTTGTTCAATGTGTTGATTCTGATTTAATTTTTCCACCCTTACACCTTATCATCACCTGTGCAGATATCAACGTCTCATTCTGAGGGAACAGACAAAACGACTCTTATTTTCAGCTGATTAAACACTGAGGGAAACATGATGAGATTAAATTCACCCCCTGAATCCTCCACACTGGAGCTTCAATTTAAAAATATTGAAAAACAGGTGAATATCAGATCAAGAAAATCAATGAAACAATAGTTAATAGTTTTATATTATCAAAAGTTTGACCTTTTTAATTCCTTCCTTTCTAATAACAAGTTATTTTAGTGAAAAACAAACTGAGAGTGATGAGCATTATGTACAGTATGAACAATCTGCACGATGTGTTGAAAAGTACAATAACCTCTGCGTGGCCACGAGACGAGCTGAGACGTCCAGGTAAAGTCTCTGATAGAAAACAAATCAGAGCCTCAGTGAAGTGAAGTTTGCTCAGACTGAATCTGTCCTCAGCTCAACCTCCACACTCCATGATCAGTGTGTGTGTGATTGTCTCTACAGGACAGCTCTCTCAAGTGGGACGCCAATTCTACAACACAGACATCGAAGTGGAAATCCTGTCCAAAGAGGAGACGGAGAAGATGACGTATGTGGTACGTCCTCAGCTCAGGTCGAGTGTCGTGTGTCTGACCTTGACCTGCTGTCTGTTCCATCAGCGCTGAAATGACTCCATCACGGTCGATGAGCCGCCGGCCGCCGTTTGTGTTTACACTCAGACTGAAAGTGTTTATTGGATGGAGATAAGTGTTTATTGGGATGGGACTCTGGGTAAACTGGATTTACAGCAGGATGAATGTTAAATGTGCAGCCTGGTGTACCTGCTGTGGAAACACTCGGCGAGCACTTCTCTGTCCAGTAAAGCCCAGACTGATTATCATACAGTCGCTGATGAGCTCCATGATGGCATCCATCTTTGTTTTGGTGTCACGTCTTCATACGGCATCATTCCTCAGGAGTTTATCAGATGTATCCAGTGACTAGTTATAAACCTTTAATAATGCTGTTCAGATCAGAAATAAACTATTGACAATATTTATGGTGAGCAGCAGACTGCACATCATGTTTGTACCTGCAGACTGGATGTGTTGTAGAGAGTGATAAGTTACTCCTTATTAGAAGGAGGGAGATTCATCAGTAACAGATTCTGGAACATTAATGAGTTGTTAATATAAAAGATTTGGTACAGAAGCTCTGAGCTCCTCTCCACAGAGACCTGACGGCTCAAATGTCCTGTAACTCGTCTCTATAGGTCCTGTCCACATGTGTGCAGATGTTTTTGAGACAGATATTTGCCTCACGACCTGGTTCATCGACTGCAGCTACAAAAATATTCCAAACTGTATTTTCTGTCGTTCAAAGCACCACAGAAACATTTAATAACGGACTGACTTGTGTTATAAAACTCGACTCTGCTCCTCCAGGTTTATAAGATGAACTTTGACAACGCCGCCTTCAAACACCGCATGCCGCAGCAGAAGACGGCGCCGGGCTACGAGAAGCTGCCGATGAAGCGAGGCATCTTTTTCGACATGTTCCCCTTCAGCGTCATCTTTCGCCGCGACATGACCATGTACCGCATCGGTGACGGCCTCAAAGAGGTCTTCTCTGACCTGCAGGGCAAAAAGGTCAACGAGGAGTTCACTCTGATTCGACCCATGCTGGAGTTCAGCTGGGACAACGTGAGCACGCTCAGTCTTCATGTTTAATATTTACTCACTGAATCCAGTCCAGAGACATTTAATGTTCAATAACCTTTATTGTTTTTGGTAAATCTCCACTCACTCTGCAGCAGGTTGTAATTAACCTGTTGAATATTCCAGGTGTTGCTGAGCATTCAACAACTTCCTCAGTGTTTTGTTTCTCCTGTTTCAAGTTTATCAGTTTGAACATTAAATACCTTTCACGCAGCGTCCCAACATTTTGGAATTAATGTTGTACCTATGAGACTGAAATCACTGCTACAGAAACGTCTCTTTTGTGTGTCCTCAGATCTACACTCACCTGAACAACGTGTTTGAGCTGCTGTCCAAAGCGGTGGTGGAGAGCAAGCAGAAGGTCAACATCCCCAAACTGAGCACAGAGGAGCCGGAGGAGAAGGAAGACAACGAGAAGGCGAAGAGGGAAGAGGAGAGAGGTACCCGTCTCTCCATCTCAATCAGTCCAAATGTATTATGCATAAAAAGCTTCATTTCAAATGGATGGGGTCACTAAACGTCCATCAAGTCACTCACTCAGTTCAGTCCAAGGTCATTTTATCTGGACGGAGCTAAATAAAATATTTAGAGTCTCTTCAGGTGGAAATAACGCCAGACTGAATGAAGTTCACTTCACTGTGTGATTTACACACAGACACTGCAGCAGGTGAGCGTCAGAATAAAAGACGACAGGATTCATCCAAGGGTCTGAGACTTTAACCAGGAAATGACAAACACATTTTTATCTTCATGTGATGTGTCAGAATGCAACATGATAAACATAATGCAGAGCATCACCACTGAGAGCACACAGGAACTGAATTTATAACGCGCTGATGAATTAGTAATATCTCCTCACTCTGTTGTGATTAGAATTCACCGCCACGTTTGTGTCCTTGTTAACTCACAACCTGGTTCGTCCCTCCTGACTGTCCCCGCTGCTCTCCCTCCAGCAGATGCGAAGGCGGTGGAGGAGATGAAGGGCACAGACCAGGAGTACAGCAACCCTCTGACTCAGTACAACAGCTTTGCAAACTCTGGAGGCGAAGACATCGAGCTGCTGGCGTTCCAGACCGTCACCGGTCAGAACTCCTTCACTTCTTACCACCATGTTTCTACCTGCCACAGCCCTGCTGACCCCTGACCCCTGACCCTAACCCTCATCCTTCTTCTCAGGGAAGTGCTGTGAGACCATCTTTGAGGACATGAGGGAGCCTCCGAAGAAACCTCTGCACCTGAAGGGCCAGATGAAGTACGTCCCCCAGTGGGACTCCCTCATCTTCCTGGGGACACCCATGTAAGACCACAGCCCGCACACTCACGCCGTCAACTTAACTCTTCACTACGTTGACGAAAACTATGACAAAACCTTTCGTCAAAGACCCTTTTCTTTGACGCAAACGAGAAACCTTTTGAATTTTCGTTGACTAAAACTATGAAGGATAGAAATGACTAAAATGTGACAAAGACTAAGAAGCATATTCGTCTGAAACATGAAGCCAAAAACTGAACTTCCTCTAATGAACGCTGGCTCAAACACAGTCAGTCCCCTCAGAGCCTGCACATGTTCAAATGTCAGCAGAAACTAGAACAGTGCTCTCAGTAAAGTGCAGATCTCCACCAGTGTGTTTTAAGTCGTGATTTAAAAACAGGTAAGGAGGGGGCCAGGCTAATATGCAGCTAGTTTAGGGGCTGCTACTGCAAAAGCACGGTCTCCCCTGTGCTTCAGCCTTGATCATGGGACCTCCAGAAGCAACTGGTCAGCAGACCTGAGTGACCTTGAGGGGACATGTTGCTGTAAGGGGTCAGAGAGATAGGGTCATAGGGTGGAGCCAGCCCGTTCAGAGATTTGTAGGTAAATAATACAATTTTAAAATCAATTCTAAAACGAATAGGAAGCCAGTGGTGAGGCCAATATGGGGGTGATATGCTCACGCTTGCGTGCTCCTGTTAGCAGACGAGCTGCAGCATTCTGGACGAGCTGCAGGCGTGACAGGGAGGCCTGGCTAATACCAACATAAAGGCCATTACAATAGTCAAGCCGAGATGAAATAAAAGCATGTATGACCTTTTCCAAATCTCTAAAAGGTAAGAAGGACTTGACTTTAGATAAAAGCCTCAGCTGGAAGAAGCTGGATTTGACAACTGAATTTACCTGTTTATCAAATTTAAAATCATTGTCAAATACCACACCCAAATGTTTTGCAGTAGGTTTTATGAATGCTTCCAGGGAGCCCAAGTCAATACGTGATACATCACAGGCACCACTGGGTCCAAAAAACAAAAGTTCAGTTTTGCAGTTCAATAGTGGTTTTAGTGAATTAGAATTTTTCATCGGCATAACAATGGAATGACATGCCATACTTCCTAAAAATAGATCCTAAGGGCAGCAGGTAGAGGCAGAATAGAGCTGGCCCGAGAACAGAACCCTGAGGGACTCCACATGGGAGAAGCGCTGGTGAGGATACAGTGTCACCAAGATTATGCAGACGTGACTGAACAACTTGGATTCATTTTTATGAAAAAGCCTTTTGAATCTTTTGGTGTGAGGACTCTTACAGACTGAAGGAAGAGTAATAACTTACAGGGTGATCAAGGAGCGGACACATTTATGACATCATCAGAGGAAACGTAGAGAGTCACCACTTTGTGTTTTTGTCATGACGGTAAATCTGAATGAGTGTTCAAGGTTTCAGTAAAATGAACTGAATGACTGAACTGTGAAGAATCTAACCAAGCTAACGATGTGTAGCATCTCCATACTGACAGAAGTTTAAACATTTGTTTGTGTGATCTAAGCAGCTGACTAAGGTTAGCTCAGGTGGGTAGTCAACATCCTGGTTTTATACATCCACAAAACTTCTATATAAAGAACTGCTTGGGAAACAGACCAGGCCTCTGATTGAATCAGACGTTTATTTGTCAAAATGTGTCACTACATTGTGCTCGTAAACGGGACGAGACTTTTAATTGAAGTCTTACAGTATCTCTGTCGTCAGAGAGCTTCCTGTTTCATTTGTGCTGCTGCTGAACTTGACGCTCATCATCCATCTGTTTCACACCAACACATCATCTGTTCAGGAGGCTTCATCACGCTCCCTCCCTTCCTTCCCTCCTTCCTTCCTTCCCTCCTTCATTCCTTCCTTCCCTCCTTCATTCCTTCCTTCCCTCCTTCATTCCTTCCTTTGCTTTGTTGTGAAACATGTTTCGTTTAATTAACATCTGCTTAATTGCTTAATTTAGAAAAAGGTGTTAATGTTTAACAATCTGAATTCAGCAGAAGGTGAGAATCAGTCAAACTCAGGAGGGACACAGTGTGTGTGTGCAGATTATCATGGCTGCCGTATGTTGTTGTACTGATGACATTAATACTGTGGAAACAGAGTAATGGATTCTGATAAATGTACCATGTGTGCCATGACAGAGTATTGGAAGCTCTTTTACTGACTTTACTACAGTTAAATACGTCTCAGTCTTGTTCATTTTCAATTCATTTACATTCTCTTTTACAGTTTACATATCTCTATTTCTTGCCCTGGTTCTTGCAGCATCGAGACGGTGGAGGACATGATAAAGATGGGCGTGTATGTGAACGACCTGAACCTGCACGACTCCAGCAGAGAGCTGATTCTGGCCGGGACACAACAGTCGGCTGAGCTGCAGCTGGCGCTCGACCAGGTGATGAAAAGCTGCTGAATCCTGAGTGTGCAGGGATCGAGCATACCAAATCACCAAGTACCAAATCACAGAGCAGAGGGCAGTGTATGAAATGTAGTGAAATAAGACTTGTGTGATTCAGACAGAAGTGGTTTCATGAGACACGCTGAGTGCACAGACTGTAAGAGGTGCCAGTTGTCTCCATCAAGCAGCCTGACCAGGTGAGCCCAGGTGGAAGCTCTGCTGCCGGATTGATTTCAGCCATTAAATCCACTTCAGTCATGCAGCAGAAATGTGGATTAAGAGGATTAGAGAAGGCAAAGAGGGATTTCTGAGCTTTAAGAGAGGTGAGACTGTAACTGTAGACTCCTCTGTCCCGTTTCTGATCCTCCAGGAGCAACAAAAATACGCTCAGCTGCAGGAAATCATCAAGAAGCTGGACGAGGAGAAGAAGAGAGGAGACTCTCTGCTGTACGCCATGATCCCTAAAGCTGTGGCTGACCGCCTCAGGAAGGGGATCACCGCACTGGAGACATGCCAGGTATGAGGCAGCGCCGCCAACATTGATAGCTGCTCTCAAAACACACAGACATGAGAGCGTCTGAATTATGAAGGCTGCACAGAGGCTGCAGATGTTTCACTGTGATCCTGGAACATGATGAGTGAACTTAGACCCACTTCACTCACAGGAAGCACACGGCTGGCATTTAAAGTACGCCAGTGGTCGGCCAGGCAACGGTGCCTTTAGCTCGGTGACATTTTCTCACCGGCAAAATAAGTTTGTGACAAACAGCAAAACAAGATTTGGCCTCAGTCGCAGCAGCTGTGTGAGAGAAACACAGAGAGAGATCAGACGTGGTCCAAAGATGTTAAAGGAGCAGCGTGCCATATTTAGTGGTGTCTGTCAGTGAGGATTACAGATTACAGATTACAGATTACAACCAGCTGAAACTTCTCCTGGTCAGAATTCCTTCAGTGTTGATGTTGAGAAGCTGAATTATCCTCAGAGGTCTCTTCCTCTCAGAGACACACACACCAGCTGATTCACACCAGGAAACACTCATTCACAAAAAAGTGATTTTGTGATGTTACTGTCTCAGAGGGGCCGCTCACTACGGTGGGCGACGCAAGAACACAAATGTCTCTATCTAGAGTCAGTGTTTAGTTTGTCCCTTCTGGGCTACTGTAGAAACATGGCGGTACAACATGGTGATCTCTGTAGACGAGGACCTGCTCCCTGTGTAGATATAAATGACTCATTCTGAGGTAAAGAGAACACAACCATTCTGATTATATTTAATTTCTGCCAATATATCCCTCTGAATCCAACACACTGGAGCTCCAGAGGCCGACATGAAGGGAAAAATAAAGATCAGTTTTAGTGTCATTAAAGACCTTAAACATGAGGCGTGCACGGCAGATCAAAACTGTGCTTCCTCCTGTCCCAATGTGCAAAATAAAAACACATGGATGAAGACATTATTCCAACAGCCCTCCAACATGCGTGTGTTAGAACAAACACCATGAAGACAACTGTAGATAAAAGCAGCAGATTGGTTACTGTGCAGCAGGAATTTCCCAAACATCCAACATCACAAGATAAACTACAAATGACATCACCACAAACAATGACTTTGTGCATTTTGAGCACCTTTTTTGTGCACAGATGTTAAAAATACACTGAACATTTTTGTTCTGATCTCAGTCTGTGGACCTTATTCAAGCTCATTGTAGCCCAGTGACATCAGTCTGCAGGTGTCTATTCTACTGCCCTTTGTTTGTGTGACGCACCCATGACAAACTGTTTTGTTGCCCCAAGTAGGCGCAGCTTCACAGCAGCTCGAAGACATCACCTCAAACAAACCAAGAGTAAATATCTGTCCGCACTAAAATACAACAACAACAATCATCTAATTTGTGACTGAAGGAACCTGAGAAACTCATGAGCTTCTCTCTGTGGTAGAAACACCTGCAGAGTAAAGACCAACTCACTGCGACGTCACGCTGACAACAATAAACCCGTCCAGGAAGACGACTGATTTCAACTGTGGAAACTTGTTGATTTCTGTTATTTTCTGCCGTAACTGTAACATTTACAGAAGTATAGTTAAACATGGTGGTCCGACTGACAGAAAGGTAAAGCAGTGAAAATATTCTATATTGTGATACTGATTTATTTTGTTGGGCCTTTTCTCAGGTTGCTAAAAACAAACCAAATGATGCAGCATTTGCTCAGCGCCGTTTGATTTGATGTACGTGAAGTGATGGCGTTCTACCTGGACGTTACTGTAGATAAACACTGTAATACAGTCTGTATTGTTCATTTCTCACTATGCTGTCCTGTCTGTGTGTCTGTCTGTCTGTCTCGCAGGTGTTTCCAGATGTGACCATCCTGTTCAGCGACGTGGTCAAGTTTAACGAGATCTGCATCCACATCACACCCATGCAGGTGGTGGACATGCTCAATGAGATCTACATCGTCTTCGACACGCTCAGCGAGAAACACAACGTCTACAAGGTCAGAGAGCAGCGCGGCGTCATGAATCTGTGTGTGACTCACTTCCTGTCAGCTGACATTCAGAGACGTATTCATGTCTGCTGGTGATGGAGCGAAACTCCGACAGTCCAGTTAAAGTTCACTCTCTCATCACAGTGTGGACATCACCTCTGTCCTTTCTGTCCAGGTGGAGACGATTCGTGACGCCTACATGGTGGTGGCCGGCGTGCCCAACAAGACCACCTTTCACGCACACCATATCTGCGACATGGCCCTGGACATGCTGAGCTCCATCGACCACCTTAAAGACCCGTCCACCGGAGACAACATCCAGATCAGAGTCGGTGAGAAGCTTCAGGTTGTTTCTGTATTTTGTTGCCATCAGGAGGAGGTCACAGCTCAGGGTCAGACAGCCGTCACTGACTCAGTGTCTTGATCCCTGTCACTTCACACACGTCCAGGTCGAGCTTTTTATCCACCTGACCACTCTGACACCTCTCACTGTCAGCGCCAAAGGTTTAATGTTGAGATTCTGGGGAAACAACAGAAAGATTTCTCCTCACTCAGAGGATCCAGGGAAAGCACAAACATCCAGACACTGTTTCCTTCCTGTCACCAGGGGGCGCTGTTCTGACATCTGACATCAACCCTAACAGCTGATGTCTTTGAAGAAGAGACTGTCTCAACGTGGATCATGTTTCTATCATCAGTATGTCTCTCACTGTGTTTAACATGTAGTGAAATCATTTTAAGACCTGAGACCATCAGACTGTTGAGGTGCCTCAATATTTTAAATTTAAGGAGCATTAAATCATTTGACATTAATGACAGCTGGCACTAACTGTATCTGACACTACGATCATGTGGTCTGTAACTGATACAAATAAGTCATAACGCTGTGTTCAGGCCCGGGGAAGACACCCACACACAGAGTGGGGAGGTTAAACATCCTTTCATCCATTTATTTGGATCGGGGTCTTTGGGGGCTGGAGCCTTTCCCAGCATGCACTGGGCTTGAAGGTTATTCCTTGACAGGTCTCCAATATTGATTCTAAACACCTGAGGAAAACATTGCGTTCATGAAAACTCAGTTTGTCCAACGGCAGAGAAAATAGATCTTTCCAGTCAAAGCTGGATCTGTTGAGTCCTCAGGATGAAGTAAATGTTGGAGTTATACGTTAATCCAAACCACAGATACATTTGTATGTTATTATGTGGGGCAACAACGCTGTGGTTAGCATGTGGTCATGTCTAGGCACAAAGACTACTTGGTAATGGTTAAGAAAGGTTTGGGCTCTAAACACACAGTTTGGGGGCTCAGTCTCTGCTGGAAACGCAGCCATGACTCACTAAAGTACAACCATTGTTGTTTGTTGGTGTTGAGCAGCAGTCTGCAGCTTGGCAGGCGTCTCTCTGAGGCGTCACACTATCTCCTCCACCTCCTGATGACAGAGTCAGCTCATCAACTATGTCACTTTAGTAACATTGACATCAGGGTCTGAAATTTCCACCCACCAAGCAACTGAGGCCGTTACATTAAAGCCTCCAGACTCCTCTGACAAAACAGTCAGTTTACCTTAAGAACACTGAGCTGCTGATCCACTGCTGCCTCCATCAGTTAGTGTGAGACGTAAAGCTGTGAAAATATTCAGATACAGCCTTCACTATCACTGATACTGATTCTTACAGGTGGCTCTGCTGCAGCCCCGTCCACAGACGCACTGTTTAGCTCCTGTACTGGAAGATTAGATTCATCAAAGACGATATAAAAGCAACAAAGCACATAAAATAATCATAGCAGACACATCAGAGGCCTGACCACCATGTGACAAAAATATGAGTCTCATTCATTATTAATGACAAGTGGAAAAAAGCATGATGAGACTGCAGGCAGATCAAATAAAGTGGAGTCCAAAGGTCAAATACATGAACTGTGACCTGGAAGTTGTTAAAGGTGCTTGGTCAGTGACCTCTGGCGTCAGACACTGACAAAAAAACCAGTCGGCACGTCACATCAGCACCATGCACGGCCGCTCACTGTGATTGTTTAGTGGAGCCTTGTAGCGTCACGCGGAAACATGGCCAGACAACAACGAAAGTTATGGTGGCTGAAGTCAGAGTAGGGTGGGTGGGAGGGGTGGTGGATGGGTCCAACGACCGCCAACTTTCACCCAGGAGGCCGGTGTTCACTTCCTGTACTTCCACATAACCTTGTGTGTGTGTTGGCTAAATGTAACCACGTGTGTGTGTCGGCTAAACGTAACCACGTGTGTGTGTTGTTGAAGGAAAAAAACATCAGTTGGTGGTGTTGTACCAATGTAGTGCTTTTATTTTGAAAGAGACTGTATGCAAACTGTACATTTCCTGTGAAAACAGAAGTGTATTTTGAAAACAGACAATGCATGTAACAGGCTGAAGTTGACATGGCGTCCCAGAACATCAGCAACCAACACACCCAGGGTACCTTGGACGTCATATGTTAATGACCAAACGTGGACATGTGATGAGGTCACAGTGAGGGTCTGATGGACCTTTAAGGATCAGGATAATTGTTGGTTAAATACCTGCAGCAGATGCAGAGCAGCTCCGTCTATGAGGAACATCTGACAGTTGCTGCAGTTAAAGATGGACTGAGGCGGTGTCTGTGCATAAACAGCTGATGTTTGGTTTCCCTCTCTCAGGTATTCACTCAGGTATGGTGGTGGCGGGCGTGGTGGGTCTGAAGATGCCTCGCTACTGTCTGTTCGGGGACACAGTGAACACAGCCTCCAGGATGGAGAGCAACGGAGTGGTGACTACACTAACATATTTACCAAGCTGCCGCCCAGCACCACGAGCTAAATCACCCACGGCAGCAGGATAAATAAGTGCAGCACGACTCCCTCAGTCAGACTCAGGCTGATTACTGAAGGAACCATTTTCTGTTTAATGACGCCGCTGTGCACGCTGCTTTTTACTTAATGCAACAGGCAAATCAATTCATTTGCTTTCCATTACTCTCAGTAATATAAGTTAATGTCATGTTTGGAGGGAAATCTGTTTTATGATCAAATATAAACATTAAAGGGAGGTTTAATTTCCTCTGTGCTGTAAAAACAGCCTGATCAAAGTCTCATCTCAGAGTCCAGTCAGCTGAATGTGTTCAGTTTGTGTGTTTGGATCTTCAGCTTTAGCATCAGCTGTGTGTCTGTGCGTCTGTCTGAGCAGGGCATGCAGATCCACATCAGTCAGACCACCAAAGACCACCTGGAACATGAGCCCTACATCATCGAGGAGCGGGGGAAGATCTTTGTGAAGGTGAGTGGATCACATCAGACACACTCTGATTCTCCATCATCCACTGAGAGAGACAAGCTTTACATGTCAGGCTGCGCCGCGCCGGTCGCTCTTTATTCAAAGATTAGGTGTGTAATCTGAAGACAGAGAGACTGTCTGTTGAGTTTTACTGAAAATATTATCTTGAGCCAGTTCTGACAGTCACACAGTCTTTCACCAGGCACAGAGTGGAGCAGAGCAAAGCATCACTGTCACTGATGCAGTTGTCATTTACTCGGCCAGCAGCCATGTTGTGTTGGTAGCAAATATACTTGTGTCCATCTGTGCACACACACACAGGTCTTAAGATGAGGTGAGGTCAGGTGTGTGTGTGTGTGTGTGTGTGTGTGTGTATCTGTGTGTGAGAGCAACAGAAACCTGCAGTCAGACTGGTGGAGTGTCTCTCTGTGGTTTAAAGGACAAATTATTCAGAAAGACGCGTCGACACAGGCAAGTTCACATCATCCGTACACTCTGCTTGTTACACACACAGACACACAGGCTACAGGTGTGCAAATTAATCCATCATTAACCCTCTGAACTCTGCAGTAGAAACGGTCCACCAGTGCCTATACTGATATTTTTTCTCATTGTGATGTCATTTCCTGGAGAATCTTCACACGCTTCATGTCCCTAAAACCTGCAGGGCAGAGTGTGGTGATTGAAGCCAGTTGTTTCTAGGCAACCACAGAAACAACTGGTCATGTGACCACACATTTGAGCAGAACCTGCCATTTTACTCATCCTGTGAAGGAGAGTTAAAATAAAAAAAAAATTGTCGTTAAAATGAATTTTTTGTTCATGTTTCTTGTGTTTGAACAGTCACAGACGAGTTTCAAATAATCTCACACGTGTTGGTGCTTCAGGAAGCCACGACACTGTTAGCATGACATCAGCTCGATTTAACTGGATGATGCAAGTTTTTTAAAATGGCGGGGGTGGGGTGGTTTGAGCCAGTGAGTGATGATGATGATGATGATGGTGACAAGAATCTGTCAGCTGGTGACTCTGACATTGTGAAGATTGCTGGTAAAACAGTTACTCTGGATCGGTGCAGATGTTTGAGGGCGCTGACATCAGTGCAAAGATTCTGCAGTGAAGTCGTGGGGGTCCTGCAGATGAAGAGTCCACCTTCATATTTGAAGAGGATGATGAAGGTCTCATCCTGAGAACTGATGCGCTCAAGAAACGATTGAAACCACAAAAACAGCAGATGTTCATGTTCCCCTGCATGACGTATGTTATGAAGTCATCACATGTGTACAACGTGATGACACAGACGACAGAGGCCACAGGTTTCTGCTGAGAAAAGATTAAATGCTGTAGCTACTGTGGATTTTATTTTAGATCAGTATATGTACAAGATTACGCAAACAACGACCTCCCATAGCTATTACAGGAACATACCGGCATAATAACGTATGCACAACCCGTAAGGTAAAGTGGCATAACGCCATGACATGATGACGGTGACGACAGAAGCCTCAGCTTTCTGCTGCATAAAGAATGAATGTTGTTGCTGTTGTAGTTCTTACTTTAGAAGAACAGAAGCAGTGATGTCCTGCAGCTGTCTGCAAGAGGTCCCCCCCCCCCCCGCCTCGCCTCTGTGCTGCACTTTGTGCTCAGATTAAACACAGCTCAGCTACGACAAGTGGAGCTGGAGACACCCTGAATACACTTTAGACTGTCAGCTATAGATTGTTCAAACAGGACCCAGAGTGTCTGAATATTGATGAACTGAGGATGAAATGTTCTCTCCAACATACATTCACAGTATGTCTGATCAATACTCTTCCTCCTCCTCCTCCTCATCCTCCTCAGGGTAAAGGCTACATGAAGACCTACTGGCTGAAAGGAAAGAAAGATCTATCATTCAAGACCCCGGCCGAGCTGCGCTACAGCGGCGAGCAGAAAGACTCTGAGGACAAGAGCTCTAATGGGTGAGTAGACAAAAGGAGAGCAGTCAGCATCAGAGCGGCGCTCTCCTCCTGCACGCAGCGCCGACTCATGACGCCCCCCGTTGATTCAGTCAGAGCCGTGCTCACTGCCCCCTGCAGCAGCAGACAGAAAGCAAACTGAGAGGCTGTGTTAGGTGCTTTTGTTTGTCTCCAGGAGTCATGCTGACCACCGAAAACAAAGTTTTCAGCCCGATGGGGCAGAGCAACCGTCTGCTCACTGAAGCAACACAAAACAAAACAGGGAGAGACAGAACTGGCAACACAGCACCACCAAAACATTTGTTCAGTCTGATAGCAGCCTTTCACACTGATTCATAAGACAAGCGAGGATTCTGCCACTTTACATAAATCACCTGGCCCCCACTGCAGATTCAAACATGATGTGTTTGAGGTTTAGAGAGGAGACAGGAAATGATGCTGATCTGCAGAGGGATTAGAAATGTTCTGATTCTGTTGAAATGAGGTGAAATAGCGTCACTCTGAGGACGGATCTCTGTAGCTGTTGGAAGAGCACATGATCGTAGGGCAGGAATAAATGCTCTCTGAGACCACAGCGTCTTCACAGCTCCCCTCCTCCTCCTCCTCCTCCTCCTCCTCCTTCCTCCTCGGGGCCAGACATAAAACTTTACACTGAAATCAATGTTTTTTATGTCTTTCTGTAAATCACTGAGAAGCTTTACTCATGTTTAACTTCACTAGCTCCACAAGCACCAACGCTAAACAACTGGGCTCCAACTTCCACATCACCAGCAACGAGGAGCAAGCTGAAGGGAAGCCGAGCCCCAGCGACCTCCCCCTGGACACCCTGCCCCCACCAGAGGCCGCCAACGAGCCCACCGCCACGTCAGCCGAGCCGCAGGAGAGGGAGAAAGCCAAAAAGACTAAAAACAACAAGATGGCCAAGCTGGAGGTGGCCCAGGGAAACACGAGGCCGGAGTCTTCGTCACCTGCAGACGGCCTGGAGAACCCGGGTCCTTTACTGAGCATCAAGAGGAACAGCTTCAGGCAGCAGTACGCCAAGCTGCCCGCCAACCTGCCCATGCGCAGCGCCTCCTGCTCCATCCTGTGAGCGCACGGTCCGAGCGTGAGGTCACAAGACGACTGCGACATGGAACAAAGAAGTGATGCTGAAAATATCCTCAAAGTTTAATCAACATTTATGCTCAGTGATGATCTGCATTCTGATGTCATATCATGCTGAAGGCTCGTGATAAAAACATGAATTATATGGCAGCAATAATTAAACATTCTCCATTAACGTCTGCTTGTTTTAATAAGGTAAAGTTTGTGCAACATTTAAGGCTCCAGATGCTTCATGACTGGGTGCACTTATGTTGTCTGCTGATAAAGGATGCACTGCATTTAAAGGTCCAGTGTGGAGGATTTAAAATGAGTCTGTTTTCTTTAGTGTTTAATCAGCTGAGAATAAGAATCATTGTGTTTTCATCTCCTTAAAGGCTCAGACACACCAAACACACCTCAAGGAAGTAGCGACAACAAAAGCCGGCTGTTACATCACCTCACGTTGCCATGTCCTGGCCAAAAAGTTGCACATGAACACATTGTGACAGCTGACGACCAATCAGCTCGTCCATTCTGCTGAGAGGAAATAAGTCTCCACAGCAGCAGACGGCTGCTGAGAGGAAATAAGTCTCCACAGCAGCAGACGGCGGTCGTCTGTATTCATCAACAGGAAGAGCGTCTTGATGCTAGTTAGCCAGTTAGCACATGAACAACACAATCAGAGCATATTTACCGTGCGCCAGTGAACAATAACACCAACCATCAGGAAACGTTTCTGCTAAAGAGAAAAATAATCTGAGTTGGTTTGGTCTCCCTCCCTCTGGACTTTAGCTCCTCCTTTACTCACTGACGCTCCTCACCTGAGCTCAGCTGACTGTCAGAGGGAGGTCATTCACTGACGGGCCACATGTCATGCCGACGTGAAAGCACGGCTTTTTTCGTTGGTGTCTGACGCCGGTAGTCACTGACCAAACACCGGTTGACACTGACCGACAGCCCACCTTCTGCTCGGTGTGTCGGGACCTTTAAAATGACCATTTATATCTTTCACATTTTTGCTTCGGCCACTGTCGTTAGAAGACGAGCAGCGTCGGAGAAACACAGATTTTCCTTCAGAGTGTTTCCTGCTGTAAATCAGCTGGTGTGTGTGTCTCTGAGAGGAAGAGACCTCTGAGGATAATTCAGCTCCTGAACCTTAAACACTGAATGAATTCTGACCAGGAAGAAGTATCTGACACACTGTTCCTTTAAGTGCACTTTAAAAAATGTTCAAATGGAGAACATCAGCATGTTGTTTCTTATTTCACTGATTTGCCTTTTATGGATACTCAAAGTGGGGGTTTTTTTCAGCTCAGCCATATGGACACTGTGAACACAGAATCTACAGGTTTCACAACAGGTTTCACAACACGCCTTCCTTATGTCAACTATTTTAAAGAAAAGGAAGTTGTCTAAACGGAAACAGAGCAGAGAAACAGAGAACTGCAGGTACTCCATGAGTTTATGTCTGATTGATGCTAAATGCTGTGTTGTCTCCAACGTGGAGTCTCTGCTGTTTTATTTAACGTGTGTAATGAGAACAAATGACAGGATGTTTAGGAGAATTAAAATGAGCCATGTTGTGACAGACAAGAAACAGAAGCACTGATTCTGTGGATGTTTCATTTCACTGACGGAGAGTAGACGGCAGCAGACGTTGTATTCCATGTGGTTTAAACTAGACGTATGGTGAGTCTGTAGGGATTTGGACCTTTTACAGTTTTGTCTCAAAGAGTTTTACTTTCTGTTGTAACTGTTCATTTCTATAAAACTGGATGTACAGCCACAAACTGTCCTGTTTTCATTGGTGTGTAATCAGGTTGACGCTCACACACTCACACTGACCTGCAGGTCAAAGAGGTCAACGGTTTTATAAAAACATCGACCTGTCAGTTACAGCTGTGACCAGAGTGCACCTGCTCCTGGGCTGTGGTCGGTGTGAACATCCAACTTTATTGTTTGGTATCAAAAATCGTTGATGCCTCATTTTAACGGGGGCAGAGTTCCCTTTCTGGAAACATTTAATACTATGGCTCAGTCCCAACACCCCTCACCCACACCGCTTAGCCGCTGCCGTGCACAGACATTCTGCAGGGCAGGTGCTCAGGTGGAAAAAAAAGGGGCATCACTTCCACTTTTTTCTAAACTGCACATGCAAAGTGCACCCTGCTGGGAGGTTTCTATCTGTCAGCACCAGAGGGCTCTTGAGGCCTGAATACACACAGTACAGTTGTGCACAGTAATAAGCAGGGAAATGTCTGTTTAACTTAGATATGAGGTGTCTAAATATCTATAGTACACACACCTACAGGCTGCTGCACATTCACTCTCTATATTTATCATTTATTTATCACAGGCAACAACAAAGAAAACAATGTCAGATTGTGCACACTTCAGTGCTCCATCAAATAACGAATCTCAACCAAACTGAAAAATGCTGTTGTCTGAATAAATCACTTCAGAACACAACCAACGCTCCAAACTGCAAAGTAGGCCGATGTTCAGCTGCAACCTTCAGGCTAGGTCTCATCTCGTCTCGTCTCCATGCTAATTCTTATAATTATCTTCTCAATAAACTTTAAATATTCTCAAAGAAGAAAAGACGCGTGTAGCTCCGTGCTCCTCCTCTGCGCTCTTTATGCACTATCAGAGACGTAAACATTACTTTTAATTGAGTTGTGGTTTAAAAAGACGTGAAAGCAATTCTGCGTCCGTCTGCGCTCAGACCAGGCAGCTGGTGAACCTGAATCTGAGAGTTAAAGGGAGACGGTGTGATTTTATCAGGATAGCTAATGTGGGTTATTGCCTAAATTAGTCTGGCTGTACTGAAGATGTTTTAATAAAGGTTTCATTTCACAGCACTGACAAATGAAAGAGTTCAGGGCAAACACTGTCATTACCTGTCCATGACATGATGCCGCTCCCACAGCGCACTGTTAGCGTGTAGCTGTTAAAGAGGGAGGAGCAGAGCACTTCAAATTTAGATTTGATGCCATGAGCTAAATTTAAAAAGTAAAGTATAAAATTATTAAAAGAAAAAAGGCTCTTATCTCGTCAGAGGGCAGAAGGACAGGTGATGAGCACACCTGGGCTCTGTCTGTGCACGTGACTGCACTCAGCTCGAACCCTCATTATAAGAGTAAGAGACAGAGCAGTGTGTGTGTGTGTGTGTGTGTGTGTGTGCATGCATGGGGTGAGCGGTCGAGGTCGAGGGGTGGAGTGTTCGGCCTGTGTGGCCTCTAAACGGAAGTATGTCAGAGGCACACTGCAGTGTCATGAGACATCATCAGGAACACAGCTGCACACACAACTAAAGAATCCCACAAACATATTTTCTTTGTTAATAAAGATTTTAAAGTTACTGTAACAATCGTATCATCTTATAAAACAAATTGCAAAGTAGTTTGCTGATGTCTTGGTAGCTAACCAGCTAGCAAGCTAATGTTACATTGTTATTGCTCATTTGTGGATGACGATAAAACATTCTGACATATTCCCGTGTCACGTTGCCCCTCTGACGGCATATGATACTTGAAATTTAACTAAAGACGCAGTGACGTTGCTGCACTTGTTAGCGCTCCTCTGATATCAGTGCAGACTGACAGAGTCGGAGCACGGGTTGCTAACGTTAGCCTGTCTTTTCAGTTTTCATGTCATTGTGATGACACATTACTGACAGGCATGTTTGTTTATGTGAACACCATCTGTGATGAGGCTACTGATGACTCAGGGTCTCGAAGGGTTGACTTGTTTCAGAGGGAAAGATTTCAACCACTAACTCTTAGAACTCTGCTGACGGACGCTCAAAAACAAAGGGTATAAATAAGAAACAGGAAAATGTGAATTTCCTTCAGTCAATATCTTATCTTACTATATAATGAGGAAAACTGGTTTGTCCCTTCTGGGCTNTGAACATAATCTAGGGACCAATATCTAAAGTTCCCTCTTGGCAAAAGTTGGAAAACTTTCTAAAACTGAGCTTCTATAAGGCAATGAATATTGCGGAGGGCGTGGCTCATCACAAATCCATAAATCCATTGCAAATCCATAAAATAAAGCCTGTAGGATTTAGTGGCATCTAGTGGTGAGACTGCAGACTGCAACTGACTGAAACTTCTCCATTTGCCAAGTGTGTAGGAGAACAAACAGCCAGGTTTGTCCCTTCTGGGCTACTGTAGAAACAACATGGCAAATTCCACTAAAGAGGACCTGTGGTGTGTGTAGATATGAACAGCTCATCCTCAGGTGATTATAAACTAATGAAAACATGGTGGGTGATATTCCAGGCACTAATTCAGGTGGAGATGTGTATTAAATACGATCAGACAGATCCACACACTGCAGAGAGGATGTGAGTGAATGATCTTGATTCAGTGTCTGATAACTTTAAATATCCAGTGGGAGGTGACAGAACAAACACTGACTAATGAACGAGTTAATAAACGGGGAACAATGAGGGAGTTATTTTTCCTGCAGCTCTTCACATCTGAAACAACAGAGTGAGATGTTGGGATGTGATATGTGACGGCACCGCGGGGGCAGAGTGAATCCCTGTTAGCTGCTGACTGATCAAATTAAATCTCTGGCCTCGTCTGAAGCAGCGGCGGTTCATCTCGATCTGCGCTCGCCATCGATCTTATAACGCTGCCTGAGGAGAGACAGCAGGACAGCAGAAAGCACCTAAGCTCACCAAATCCTCCGTCCAATTCAGACTCCGAATCTTCAGGCGCAATTCTCCGACCTCAGCGGTTATGAGGTCAGTTATTCCTGTCTTAGTCATCTGGTGATAACACACTGCCATTATGTGACCGAGTGTGTGTGTGTGTGTGTGTGTGTGTGAGAGGTTGGAGGCTGGAAGGTCCAGGCGATCTTTTAATGAAAGATAAGTGACATAATTAAAGTTCCTCGTATTATCTCATAACCAAAAGAAGCGAGTGTGTAAGCTGTGTACAATACGAAGGTGAGAGCTCATTCCAGGTCGAGTGTCATCCTACACACACACACACACACACACACACACACACACACACTGATGTTTCCTTGTGAGATGTCATTACACGATAAAGAGGAAGCCATCAGGAAACCGCTTAAGCACTACTTCCTGTCTGTTGCCATGGGGACAGACCTCATTCTGCAGTTGCAAAGTTTGCCGTGACTTTAGCCGAGTTAATTTCTTGCAGAAGGGCTGAGTGGGAGGCGAAACAAAGAGGCAGGTGTTTCTTAGTGGACACGGCGCACTGGTGGGCTGCTGTCCTGTCCAGGCACTCCTCTCAGTCCAGCTGCGTCTCAGCGTGACCTTTAACCTCACACATCTGACTGCTATTAACATTAGTGAGAATTTATTGCGGCCAGCCGACCGTCGGCACAGCTGGTTACCATTCAGACAAACACACAGCCTCAGACTGATTCTGATGAATCGCTGATTCAGACGTGCAGACGTGTTTGTTGTTGCTCAGACTGAGTCCTGTGTTGGAAACTGAAACCTGGCTTTGTATTGATCAGTCCTGATCACGTCCTGATCACGTCCTGAATGACCCTCAGCTGGACTCATATTTCACTCACTCCAATAAGCCTTTAAACAGCTGATAAGTTTTATGGTGAGCTCAAACAAAGCTTGATTCATTAGAGTGATGCTGGCCTTCACATTTATCAGCCTGTGTCGTGAAGACAAACCTCGCCGCTCTTTATGAAGCATGTTTTTCAGCCATCAGGGTCAAAGTGCACCTGGCGACATCATCATGATGTCACTGTGACTGAGTCAGCGGCTGGTTTTATCTGCAGTTAGGCACGTTCAGGTTCGTCATTTCTACGACTAAAGCAACCACACACACACACACACACACACACACTCCTGTCATTCTGTCCTTGTGAGGACTCTCACTGACATCATGCACTGCCTCGCCCTGCACCCTGAGGGACTGTTCCTTACTTATGAGGGGAGGGGGGGGTGCAGAAGGGTGAGGTCTGTCAAACAATGTCTTTAAGCACGGGGGAGTTTTTTTATTTTGGTTTAGGGGAGGGGCTTACAGAAAATTTTGGCTTTTTTTGTCTAAAGATTATTTTTTAGACTTTTTGCCTTTAATGACAGTGTGCGACGTGAGGGAGGGACAGATGGGGGACGACACGGAGCAAAAGGCCATGTGCCTGAATCAAACTTGTGGCCGCTGTGGCAAGCACACTTCCTTTGTACGTGGGGTGCCCGCTCCACCCACTGAGCTACTGCACACCCCAGTTTTGGTGATTTTCAAATAAAACATGCAAATTTTGGCGCTAATTTGTGCCGATTAATTTTTTTAAAGAAAACACGTCCTCCAAAATGACAGTTTGTCGCAGTTAGAAACTGTAAAAACAGAAATAACCTTTGGATTTTCAAATATCCGACGGTCTTTGGACACATCATGTGAGACAAACACTTTTTTCAGAAAATAAAACAAAAAACGACCATAACCAAATCTGAGCTTCAAATAAAAAAAAACCTGAGGCTTTTTTAACTTTGAACTTTCAAACATCAAAAATCTAATAAGTCATTTATGGTGGAGGGAGGGTCGTGGAAAAATGTTTGGAGTTTCAGGGAGGGTAAAACAAATCTTTACCTACCTCTGATAGGTAAAGAACAGTCCCTAACCTGAACCACCACAACTACATACCTGACCCCCCCCCCCCCACACACACACATAGATGTTACCAGTCCAACGGTGCCTACGTACAACATCCAGCTCCCGAGTAACAGGCACATGGTGTGTGTGTGTGTGTGTGTGTGTATTTTAGAAGTTTGGCTCCTTTACAGAGCTCTCTCTCACTGACCACGTTCACATGCACCAAATATTATAATAATATTCCTTCTCAGCTGTTTACATGACCAAAGAAAATGAACATTACTTCCTGTTTACATGGAGCCGCGCAGACTCTGATTTATGTGTCCGAACATGTCGTTTACTTTGTTGCATCAAAGCATGATTTCACACAGTTTTGTTGGACGGTATGAACTCAGCCTCTCTCTCACTCCCTCCCTGCGTGAACAGGACATCAGAATGGTGTCAGACAGACTTCAGACAGATGATACATTTAGTATGGAATGAAAATCAGGGTGACGATATTCTGAATTTATAAAAATGTTTGAATTTCACGTCGTGTGGACGTTGACATTATGACACTTTGCAGACACTAAGTTTTCTTCTTCACACCTTCCAACTACATGTTATTATTCTACGTCACGATGACGTCGACATGAAACGTTTGGAAGACGTTGGATTTTGGTTATTTAACAACAAACCAACAAAATATCACGTCATCTGTCGTCAGTATTCTGTCAAATTAATACTGGCAGTAGACTACGTCCTGACGTTGACTTTTGGTCATCTGATGTCACAACCTTAACTCAACCAAATGTCAACGTCTAAAAGGTCGGTGTTGTGACATTTGATCATATCCAAAAAACCTGTTGACACCCAAGTCTTTCATCATGTTTACAAGAAGAAAAGTTCAACTTCTGACCATAAATGTGGGCTTTTCTTTTGAAAATACATCTCACACATCCCATCAGCCTTCAAACTGTTGGCTGGTTGGTTTGTGTACAAAGTATCCATGGCGACCCACAGAGCCAATCGTAAACAGACAAGAAGCTGTGTGTCACAAACTGCAGTAAAGACACCAGCTGTGTACACATTTAAAGACTGATCCTAAAACCGGAATAATATCTGGACATTTTAAGGACTCACTTACTGACCGACAGAGCGAGCTGCTACACTAAATTCGCTTCAGGACCAAACTTGACAGCATCAACATACACACACACACACACACACACACACACACACAATATACCCATCTAAACACAACAGGCTGATAACAGGGACGCAGCTGTGAAAGATAACGACACAGATGACAATCAGTCTCACCAGGACAAGTTATCTATTTAACGATTGTTGCGTAACTTTAAAACACAAGAGGACAGAAAAGTCATTCAGAGGACGAAAAGTGTCACAGCAGACATAAGATATTACACACATTTAAGAGACACTAATCCCATTTTCACTGCCTGTTCAAGGCCAGAATTTAATGCCGTTATGCCGCTTCGCCGTTCAGTATAAAAGGTACTATCGTGGGATGGACGTTGTCTCACCTCTGAGCTGTCAGCGGAGGTAGTAACAGCGCCTTAACAGGTCAGCTGGCAGGACAGGTGTGACATTTTGATGGCGTGTTATGCGTGCGACCCACTGCGGGAGATTTAAAAGTAGCTGTTGGTAGTTAGCAGCTAACTCAAAGAAGAAGAACAGCAGCTGTTAGCAGTTAGCAGCTAACACAAACACTGAGGTCCAGGAGCTCCTTACCCTCCGAGCAGAGGACGAGATCAGCCGCCACATAACAGGGACACTAAATGATTGTTATTGACATGTGATGTCATTGTTATTGTTTATAAAGAGCTGCTGACACGTATGTTATATGTCACACTAGAGGCTGACGCTGTTGTGTTACATGTCACGCCTCTTTTGACTCTGTGATGTCATCATGACATCACACACTGGAGCCACATGATGCTGCCGTCATTTGGCTCTGTGTTAAAATGTAAAGGGGTGTAGAGTCAGGACCTCGTGGTGACTCTATAGCGCCACCTCTGTGTAAAAAAAAGGGCTGATGTCACATCACAAACATGGAGCATGTCTGTCTGGGGCCTCGTAGCGCCTCACTAGCACCAGTGTCACATCATGTTGCCGCTGAGTTTTGTCTGAAATCTTTCCATCAGGAGTTGGTAAAAGTGACAAAAGTTGTGTCATATGAACAAAACTCTTTCAGTCCTCAGGACAGGACGCAGAATTATGTGGCGAAGCAGAGAAACTTGAAGTGAATTGCACGCCACGTGCATGGTGTGCTTTTACAACACTTATTGTGTATTATTAATTTTTTTATTTAGTATTGTGTTTTGTTTTTTATAACAATCTGTGACACTGTGTATGTTAAAACAAAACCAAAAAGTTCAATAAAACATCAACAAAAACAAAGTTGGTAAAAGTGTGAGCAATGTCAGAGCGGTCATGGAGCTGTGGCCGTGTGTGCACGTGTGTCACACTGAGACACACTCCTAACCACTGTTTTGATTGTGCCTTGAATAGGAGACACACACAGGGAGGGACACGGTGTCAGAGCCGCTCTGACAGGAGCCACATTCCAGTGAAGGTGAACACAGAAAAAGGGGTTAAGCCACTCCCCTTTCAGCTGGCTGTATCCCTGGATTATTGCTAAATTCTTTCTGGGGTTTTCACTTGTCAGAACAAGCAGAGGCACAACGTCAGCAATCCAGAGACCAGCAGGCACAGAGACACACAGGACAGAGAGAGCGCCAAGGTGTGATGAGCCAGGACAGACAGAGAGACACAGACAGAGAGACAGAGACACAGAGGAGAGTTTGAACTTCAGAGAGAAACAGCAGAGACAGAGAGAGGAAGAGAGAAACACACACACACTCACTGAGGGGTGTGTCAGAGCAATTTAGTTCCTCAAGGAAGTACAACTCAACATTATCTTAAGACAGGGCGGCAGCAGTGACAGAGGCGCTGCAGGAGGGCTCTTTCTTCAGGTTCTGCTCGTGCTCGTGCTGAAGATGAAGGGATCTCATTAAACCAAGCGTCCGGAGCTGTCAACCTGAGACACAGAGCAGAGGGACACACAGAGCAGGAGGGAGGGGGACTCAGCACACACACAGGTAAGACTACTGCTGCCGTCTTCATGTGACACAGAAACATGAATCCTCTGGGCCCAGATCAGAGCTTCGTTCTGCTTTCTGTTGTTCTTGGAAACATTAAGAGCTCCCAGCTGAGTCGAGGGCTGATTGGAACAAACTGTGCGACTTCTCTCCACTTCCCCATCTTGAGCGCGGGCTGGGAGACACGCATGTACGCTTACGGTCATGCTGGAACAAGTAGGGTGACATGCACAGATGTAGAGCTCACACTTTGTGTTTGCACAGGCTGGGAATTGCTCAACTCAAATCTGGAGGCGGTGAACTCTCCCTCCTTCACTGGCCTACTTTGATTTGAAGCATGTGAAGTCATAAATGAAGACAGTGAAAGGGCGCAGTGTCACTCTCAGCGTAGAGCAGATAGCAGGGACAGATAGAGGCTGTGGGCCTCTGCTGATGACGCGCCGTTGAGCAAACTGTTGTCTGTTTCGCTTCCCTTCTGAGGCAGCACAGACGGGCGGCCAAGTTGAGCAACGACTGCTCAGAAGAGTTGTGCAATGTTGAAAAAGAAACTGCAATATGTGCTGTTTGAGGATTTCAAAATGAGTTCTTGTCTCTTGGTAAAAAGTGTCTAAAGAAGAAAGTTCAGAGAGTGAAGAAGGAAACCAGCAAACTAAATATAAACCAAACTAATCGTGACAAACACAGAAGTCAATATGCAGCTGAACAACATCAGAGTTAACGTCTGCACGTTCAGCCGCGTCGCTCTCGATTCAAAACACACAGCGGAAGTGGCACTTGGTCCTCGCGGTGCACAGGAAGCTGCTGTTACTGTTTAATCCTCTCTGGTTCATCACCAGCAGAAAATTAAATATTCCACCAGCCCGTTGGCTCAGTGACGACCTCTCAACAGCAGCCTCCTTGTTTCCATCTGATTCAGTGGTGCGGCTTTTCTTTTTCTTTTTCTGGAACATTCTCATTGTTGGATGTGATCAAAGGCTGCGGGCGGCGAGCACAGACCCAACCCCCTCCTCTCTGTCCGTCAGGTTGACCCCAGGCCTGCTGGTGACTCTCGAGCTCTATCTGTGGAGTTCACCCTGCTGCAATCTAACAACACAGCCAGGCACATTTTCATGAGCTGAGTCAAAGAAGGGCTTCATGAATCCTCTCTGAGCTCGTCAAATGTCTTTGTCAGTGGACAGACACGTCTAAATATAACCTGCTAGGTTCCGTCCTGCGTCTGTTTTAGACGTTCATGAATGGCGTGTCAGTTTACTCCTGTTCCATGCATTATGTCTTCATAAAATAACTTCTGTTTTCACAGGAAATGTACAGTTTCTGCTCGTTAGATGAGGCACAGGCTCTTTTGAAATTAACTTACAACGCAGGTGAAACTCTTTGGTTTGTGTTTGTGTTCAGGCAACAAAACTCTGTGGTTAGGTTTAGGGGAAACAAACATGGATGGGCTTAAAATTCAAACAGGTAATGAACGGCAGGCTCCAGGGTGAAAGTCTGGAGTGTGTTTGACCCCTACACCTCTCCTCCCGCCCATCCTGTATGGACTCACTCTTTATATCATGGTAGTTGCCACAAGTGTTACAAACCTCTCTGCATCCATGTCTGACACCGACATCACTGACAAAGTGGTGAGTAGGGTCGTTGCCTTTAATCATACCAAGGTGCCTCTTTGTTTCTGTATCTGGCATCATCATGTGATAAGTAGGGTTGTAGCACGCTCCCTCTTAAACCAGGGTTCACACACATTTTTACAGATGAACTTTTCCATCATATCTCACTCACATGTTTGACTTTATTTAAGGAGGCTAGGTTAACCTGTGCAGCGACACAGCCACATATGAACACACCTGCCAGGCATGTGTGGATAACTGTAAACTGCAAGGTAATGATCACTTTCAGCACTCCTTAGACATTTCTGCTGCCAGCTGACCTGACCAGCACATATGGGTACATCACAAAGCCTTAAAGCCGCAGCCTTTTTTTGCAGGATAGAAAATCAACGATTCTTTAGATCTGGATACAGACGTGTGCTGGGATTATAATCTGACAAGTTGGTTTGTATTTCTATCCTGTTTGTTTTATGGCCATGTCTAATAATGGTTTTGCTGCCTTGTCTGAACCTGAGTGCACGCAATACCTTCATAAATTAATCGCTGTCACGTCCCGTCTGTCTCCTGCGTACGTGGATCCATGATCTGAAACAGAGGGACATGTGGTCTACGTGTATCACCTGATTCTAGTGACATCTCAGCGGTCACACAGCACTTTTAGTAACGAGTAATACGAAGAACATATTTCACATAAAACAGATTTTACCATCACATTCTCACTGTGACCTCGTCACATGTCCACGTTTGGTCATGGACTTTCCACGTCCACATATGGCGTCCAAGGTACCCTGGGTGTGTTGGTTGTTGACGTTCTTGGACGCCGTGTCAACTTCAGCCTGTTACATGCATTGTCTGTTTTCAAAATACACTTCTGTTTTCACAGGAAATGTACAGTTTGCATACAGTCTCTTTCAAAATAAAAGCACTACATCAGTACAACACCACCAACTGATGTTTTTTTCTTTGGGGTTTGGGTCAGTGGTTGTTGGACCCATCCACCACCCATCCTATGTACATGGACTTTTGCCACCTTAACTTTTGTTGTTGTCTTGCTGCGTTTCCCTCTGACGCCGCAAGGCGCTGTTAACGGCAACCAGCCACATAACGCTGGAAGTCACTGACAGAGCACCAGTATTCCATGACCTTGGAGTGAGACCGGGTTGTTTTCATAATTTCATAACTTTACCAGGGATTCAATGACTGTGGGGACGCCTGGTGCATCATAGAAAAAATGCAGTGCACAGGTTCACACACGCCGACAGACTCTGGGCCGGCACTGCTGGAGTCATCTGAGGAATGCTAAATATTTACCTGTGCTGGCTCCACCAATCAGCTCTCACTGTCTCTGACTGTCCATTAACCTAACGCTTCCTCAGCGCCCGGCTGTTACACCAGCTCTGAAACCCAGTGGCGTGACAGTTCCACCTCTGCGCTGTTATTTTTCATTTAGCTCCTGTGACAGCAGCAGATCTCTCACACAGGCGCCTGTCACATCCAGCAGGCGTTTGGGAGGGAAACAAACACTTGAACATGCGACGCAGTCACTCCCTCTGGATGTCAACAACGAGCCGACGCTTAAAAGCCCTCTTCAATCCATCTGCACAGGAAAATGGATGCTCAGTATTGAAAGTGTCCTCGATGTGACCGACTGAACGACGTCCATTACTGAAAAGTGGTTTGGTGGCGTCGAGCTGCGGTAACACAGAAATGTTTGAAGGCTCTCCAGCGGGACTCAACCCTCTGATAGATCTGCATAAAACAAACAGTAGAAGCACAAAAAGCCAAACAGCGAGCAGTCTCCAGCTGAGGAGCCACATCTCGCTGTGTGGAACACCGGCTGATGACTACACACTGTGCGTGTCCCTCAAATCCCTGTAGTCTTTTTAGCAAATAAATGAGATTGAAGCATGAATGTGAAATAGCTATCACGCTGCTCCACTTCCATTATCACCGTTAAGGGAAATTAATCTAATGAATGTTCTCTAATTCCCCACAGGGAACCCGGAGCTTTTGTAACAAAGCGAGCTATTAGAAATGTGACACTTGTTCACAATAAATGGTTGTGCATGTAAAATAGTGAGAGATCCTATAAAAGTGACTGTTTGCTTATTATGGATGTTGCTGCTGGGACCAGGGAGCACACGAGGGACGGGGACAGCCACAGCCCGCGCTGCCTATTTGCATGATTTGATCATTAATGTGAGCGGATCACTTTCAGGTTGATTAGTGAGGCGCGGAGTCGATCTCTCTCAGCGCTGACTGTACATCACTGCAGCCGGACAATGAGAGCACCATCGTTTAAATGATGCAGTTTAATAAGCATAAACAGGCGTGAAAGAAACACATTAAAGCGACCATCAGGCCGTCTTTCCACTGACAGCTCATGGACAGTTTGCTGTTTGTAATGCACGAGGCGTTTCAATAACAGGAGCTGGAGCTGCACCCTGCAGCAGACCCCAGGCCTGTAATTAAAGTAGCCGGGGGGTTCGGGGTGCTGACTCTCTGTTCCTGCACCGCCACTGATGCAATCTGGGAGAAGCAGGCATGGACCTGCCTCAGCTATGCAGCCTTCCTGCTCCTCTCACATACGTGTCCACACAGGCCAGGAGACAGAGTCAGTGCAGAAAATCACACTGAAAGATGCTCAGTTAACACTCTGAGTCTGTAACTGTGCACGACAATAAAAAAGAGCCACAAGGATCGAAATCAGACTGACACTTTGTTTTTAAAGTCACGTGCACTGAAATGTTTGCATCTGGAGGAGCTTAAGACTCCACACGTCATCATGTACAAAGCAAGAACTAATCTGCTTTTTGGCAAAATACACAAACTGTTCTTGGACAGAGACGAGAGTGAGGCTGTAACTTAACCATGCAAACCAACAAAGTACGCGTAGATCTGTCTGTGGTGGGACTCTGTGGAATGAAGTGACGGAAGAAATCAAAGTAAAAATAAGAGACAGATTAAAAAGATGTAAATTTAAAGTAATTTATAGGAGGTATAGAAACGAGGAAGGAGGATGTAAAGCACCCTGACAGTGATTAGAGTTCTCAACAGGACAAAAAAATGACAACCCAAACTTAACCAACCGTCTGAGTCAAAGCCCGAACACGGCCTGTTGCTGCTGGATCTCTTTGTTTGTTTTTAGGGTTGTTGTTGTTGATTAGAAATGAAGAGTGTGAACAGAGTGGTTTAGTTCAGGGGTGGAGAGCTGGTACATGAGACTGATTGTGTGTTGATGTGCTAAAACAGAGCAGCAGCCAGACGAGACGTGCACTTTGCTTCCGTCTGCTCCTTTTCTGACATGCTCACTGTAACTCTGTTCAAAATATGTTGAGTGTTATTTCTTTATTTTTGCATATTTTTTACATAGACATAGGGTTTTATTACTTTTTTATCACTTGCAATTGTTAGTTTCTAACATTCAAATCACTCTTAACACATGTTCAACATAATGCAGCCCATCACAACGAGACATACAAGTCCACCTGTAACCAACAGAGGTCAACACACACACACACACACACACACACACACAGCCGCTCGCACATCATGAATATACTACACACATTATAACCAAAGAGAGACATGAGAGAACATCATAAATAAAATAAAATAAAATAAAATAAAATAAAAATAAATAAAATAAAATACAGTCACATGCCCATCATATCTCAAACTGATTCATCACAGACGTGTCTCCACTTCCTCTGCACACTGATTCACATTGAGTGTCCAGATATATTTCTGTCCTGTCCTTCAGCTACTCTGTCTGAATCAGTCACCAAGCATTTTATTACTTTTTTTAAATGTTCAAAATAAATGATCTTGAGTTCAGTTGAGATGTGTGAATGTAAGAGCACATGACACAGGAAGTAGGAGAGGATACGCTGCAGCCTGGGCGGCACTGATGCGTGCAGCAGATACTGTAGATCTTTCCTGATTCTCTCAGTGTTTGTGGTGAGTGAGAAGATCAAGTTTCTACAAGTCACTGCTGCTCTGATCCTTTCAATGTGCTGCTGATGATGAAGTTAACCTTCCTCTTCCTCTCTGAGAGCGTCGGCTGAATAAAATGTAAATGTAGTTTTGCTCTGTGAATGATCCACTTCTGTCTCTTTCATGTTGCAGATTAGGGGGGAAAATTAAATGTAATTAAAAGAGGAATTAATTCAGAGTGTTTTGACAATAAAAGATAAACAGTGGATTTTGTGGTTGTGTCGTAGCGTGCAGTGTGCATGCTGATGACCTCCCGGGGGGCTCTCTGTGATGGATGCTAGGTGTGGTTAAAGTCTCAGAGGAGAAATTAGAAGCCTCTGTGGAGTCTTCTCCATGGTGCTTATCCCTCTCGGCATCACATGTGCACGTCAGATACAAAACAAACACAAACACTACAGAGAAACACTGTTTCTAACGTCATGTAATATGCTGGTAAATTAGCCCCGTGCAAGGATTTTGATTCTCATTAACAGAGAAATATTTCAGCTTGTTCACAGCTGTGACGCTGAAGTGATGTGTGTGAAGGAGTGTGTGTACAGGTGACAGTCTGAAGGTTAGAGAGAGTCAACGTCACGACACTTAAGATCCCCAGATCATCTGGGACATTTGGATAAGAGAGCTGAACACATGTGACCCTCGCCAGCCTCCAACTGCTCCACTGGAGCTGCTCGCCGTCTGCAGGTTACACACTCAGCCGGTGCCGAGCAGGAACCAGATGTGATAATGCCGTTCTTCCTCTTCTGTGCGGCTGTGTCCGTAAATATGGTCGTTATTTTTGGCAGAGTGGGCACTAACGTGTCTTCATGTGAGGGAGAGAAAAGTTGTTGACTGACTGAGGCTGAGGATCAGCTGTGATCTGGACAGACGGTGACGGGGAATCTTTTCCATCTGCAGAAAGACACAAATCTAGATTCTGGGTGAAACACAGGTGTGTCCAGGAGTGTCTCAGGATCATCGGGGCCAAAGCCTGGACCTCTGTCGGGGGTTCTATTCAAGATCTACTTTGATGCGTTTCTATGAACTCTGGCATCTTATTTATCTTTAAAGACTGCTTTCTTTGAACTTGCCAGGGTCTTCACACAGCAGAGAGCTCAGAGAAACATTCAGTCTTCTTTCCTCTGTAATCGAGAGGATTCACGTCAGTCCTTAAACACTACTTGCTGTTGTAAACCGCTCATGTGTAACGTGTGCTGCTGCGGTTTTAATCACCAAACAGGCACAACCTAAAAATATTTTATCTTCTCAGGCAACCATGGACGTCTTCAGCTCCAAGGACATGGCCATGAAGGTGCAGAAGAAGATCCTCAGCTCCATGGCCAGCAAGAGCTCGGTCCAGATGTTCATAGACGACACCACCAGCGAGATCCTGGACGAACTGTACCGCGTCTCCAAAGGGTACTCGGGTAATAAAGGTGAAGCCCAGAAGGTGATCAAAGACCTGGTCAAGATCGCCGTCAAGATCGGCGTGTTGTTCAGGAACAACCGTTTTAGCACGGAGGAGCTGGGAGTGGCCACGGATTTTAAGAAGAAGCTGCACCAGGGGGCCATGACAGCGATCAGCTTCTATGAGGTACGTTTATGTGCGTTACATGTTTAGTGTTGAGGGGATAAGCAGCCGTCAGAAAGACATTCACACATCAGATCTGACTTACCTGAAATCAAACAGAACTTTGCATCCTGTGTCTGACACTGTGTTCACTCTGACTGATTTCTGTGGGGGAGGGGATTCGAGTTTACCTAGTGAAAGTATCCGCCCGAGTGAGTTCGTACCATTAGTACACCAGCGCTCTGCACCAGCGTTCACCTGACGATGCACCAAATAGGCTTTTAGAAGTCTGCGCACCATTTGACAGTTATCACAGCCGACAGATCTTCTGGATTCGTTGCTACATTTCAGCTGCATGAGCGGAGTTGACGTCACCACGAGCACATGACCCATACAAACACCCACAAGTAAAGGGATCTCAGTAACACAGAGAACTGATGATGTCATTCAGGCGAACATAAAATCATGCTGTGAACTTCACGGTCCATGCAGGCAACTATTTGTCAACCCACAACATCCATGTTTGCTTTGGCAGCTGACAGTTACGTCATTGCTAACTCTGACCATCAGCTCCTGACCTTCGCCATCACGTGTCAAGCAATGCACCGGCACACTGAAATGAAGCGCACCCAATCTAATGTCACTTTAAGTCCGCACTGATGCGTAGCCATGCCAGTATATCCATTTTGCTTTTAAGAGTAGAGCACATGGTTGTCGAGCGAAATAAAAACAAACGGCGCCGTCAGGTCATATCATATTTCATCATATATCTCCTCAGTGGTTCTGACGCTTGACGACTCTTGACAGTAGCCTGGTAACAGCAGGAGTCCCGCCCATGGAGCTGATTGGCTAATTGGGTCTCACTGCAGCGCTCATTGGTTGTTCCTTTTATTTTAACCAAGAAAATGCTGTTTCGTGTCACGACGCCAGACGAATCAGTCGACTTAACTCAGTGGAGTGGGCGGAGTCAAAGGTCTGGACCCAGATGACGATCTGACCTAAATTTAGTTTATTATAATTTGATTTATCTGTGTCAGAGTAGTGATAGGAGCCCAGTAGCTCAGTGGGCAGAGTGGGCATCCCATGAACAAAGGCAATGTCCTCACAGCGGGGCCGCAGGTTCGATCCCCGTCTTCCTACTGACTAAACTATGTTGTAAAATAAAGGCAAAAAAGGCTGAAAAACAAAACAACCTTAAATTACATCAAGATAAAGACGGCAGTAAACTAAGTGTTCAGGGTGAAAACGTCCGAGTTCATTAAATCAGATGTGTTGAGCACAAACAGTGAACACGTATAACGTCTCTCTGTTCTGTGTTAAAGAGTCGATGTGTTCGTTTGTGGCTCAGAAATGTGCTGGTTTTATTTCCATGAACTGAACGACCTTAATTTAACTAGTTTTCATTTCTGCTTTTGAAACATACGACGACATGAAAAGATTTATATCACACTTTTAGATTTCAGATTAAAGTGACACCTGTGAGAAAGGTTGACATAAAAATAAAACCTAACACTCTGCACTGAACTGATTTATTTATAGTTTATATAATTTTCTTTTTAAGAATGTGCAGATGATGAAAGCTTTAACTCAGAGTGTATCTTCATACATCCATCCCAACAGCTCACAGTAACAACTGCCCTGTTAGATGATGTCATGAACACAGATATGAGAGATGATCCGTCGCAGTAACCACACTCTGTCTTTACATTTCTGCGACCGCTGCAGGTGGACTTCACTTTCGATAAAGCCGTGATGGCCGAACTTCTGACCAGCTGCAGGGATCTGCTGCTGAAGCTGGTCAACACCCACCTCACCCCGAAATCCCACGGCCGCATCAACCACGTCTTCAACCATTTCTCCGACCCGGAGCTCCTGACCAAACTGTACGACCCCAGCGGCCCCTTCAGACCCCACCTCACCAAGATCTGCAAAGGACTGGACAAACTTGTGGAGGACGGGACAATATGAGGGACACGACGGCAGGTCGGACAGACGCTGGGAGATCAACGGGCAGACTCACCACTGATGGACAAACTTGGTCTCACTGCTGCTGAGGGCTGGCAGCAGGAGACAAGTGATCTGAGAACAAAACTGCTGCCCCATCGTTCTCAAAGAACATGTGGGATCTAAATAAAGTTTCTCGTTCCTCAAGTTTTTCACGTTTAGAGGTGATATATATATTTACATACTGTACTACTGTGATATATATAATATATATATATACACACACCTGCTCACAGAAAGCAAACTTGAAGATAAACTGGTTTATACTGTATCAGCTGTTTCATTAGATCATGATGTCATCCACTGTTAAAATAATATCTGAGACCTTGAAATGTTTCATTCACAACTACTGATGTTTTATATTGTGTTGAGTTCAAACAGCTGGAGAGAACAAACGTCACTGTAATACAGCACTGCCCTCTGCTGGTCAACACGAGGCTTCAGAAACTCACTGTGCTCTTTTTACTGAACCCACCGGACACAACACAGCCAACAATAAAGCACATATGACCACAGAGGACGATCACTGACACCCACACCATCTCCTCACAGCATGAGCTACAAAACATGTTTAGAAGCATCAACCAAGCGCTGCTGACGGCACGAAGCCTCAGTGTTAATCCTGTAATTCATGTTTGTCTGAGCTCAGCTGAGGCCGAGAGGACGACACGTGTTCTCTGGTTTTACACGACAAAGACTGAAAATCAACACACAGCAGACTCATCCTTATTCAACAGTCCAGTTTAGTGTTTAACTCAGGGCTCTCACACATTGTCCTGGACACAATTCAAAGCTTTTCCAGGATTTTCAAGGACCTATGACGACATTTGTTTTTCTTGTCCCACTCGCCCAGCATTTTTCAAACAGATTCAGAACAATCGGAGACAGAACACAGGGAGGAAAGGGAGAAACATACGTGATGACATGTTAGTGCTACGTTACATCAACAGCTACAGAAAATTAATTTACCATTACATTACATGTAGGGTTATACACAGATGACTAACAATTTTATTACACACAAAAATTTTTTTTTTTTACTGATTCCATGACTCTTTCATCGTCTGGAAACCTGGAAAAGTTCTGACTTTTCCAGGTTTTCCAGGACCGAGGGAACTCTCTTTACTGCTAAAATATTCTTTTCTTTGTGTGAGACATCACATAGAGAAAAGTCAGATCATCTACTGAGTTGTCTATCAAGTTGTTTTAAAGTTTTACTCTGCAGGATTTTCATTAAATAATGGAAGACTAGTCGTGGCTGAGAGGAAGACACGTGTTGTTCTTTGGTTTTATATGATAAAGAAACTGAAAGTCAACAGACTCAGCCTTATACAACAGGCCAATATTGTCATTCAGTGTTTAACTCTCACACATTCTCCTGGACAGAAGTTCAGAATCTTTCCAGGACTTTTCAAGGACCCATAACAACTTTTTTTTCTTGTCCCACTTGCCCAGCGTTTTTACAGATTCAAACTCCATGCAAACATAATTTCAGCTCACTGCTGAACATAACGTACATGATGGTAAACCAAACGACACCCTGACACATTAGTGCTATGTTACATCGACAGCTACAGAAAATTAATTTGCCGTTATGTTACATTACATGGAGGGTTAACCACGGGAGATCACTGTAACAATCTTATTACACACAAAAATATTTCATGACTTTCACAAAACATTCAGGGATTTTTACTGATTCCAGGACTCTTTCATCGCCTGGAAAACTTGATCCAGAATTCTGTGACTTTTCCGGGTTTTTCCACAGCCAAAGGATAATAAGCAATAATGTGGAGAAACATCAGCTCAACTATGAAGTTAAAGGAAACTGTTTTTAAAAATTCACTCTGCAGTATTTTCATTTCATTAAAAACAAACCAGTGTATAGACTCGTACAGAAATAATCCGTCTCTGTCATCACTTCTGACTCTGTTTAACCTTTTCCACCAAATCAGTTCTGGATCTTGGAACGTTGGAGCCGTCCAGTGAACCAGCCGTGTTTCACCAGTTTAGAGTGAAACTATTGTGATCGAGGATGTGATTATCTGTGAACTTTTGTTCTGTCAGGGACTGTTTGTAGTTTATGAGGGCAGGTACAAAGAGAAGGAGACATGTCAGATCATTTTAAGCACTGAAGAGGGATTAATGTTTGTTATTCTGGCTGAAGGGAAAAGCACAATATTTTTTGGAGATAGATTTTGGCATTTAAAAATTAGGAAGGCATGTGTTCCAATTATCATTGGATTTTCAAATATCTGACGGTGCTGGGACACATCATGTGTGACAAACACCTCCGTGAAAAAACAGTAAGAAATAATACTAAATAATATAATACATAGTGATGTTTCATCAGAATCACTTTATTCTATATCTCATTTAAAATTTGGCCAAAAATAAATTGTTTGGACAACAAGAGTGAAAAACGAGACTTTTTCCAACTCCAACTTTTAACTTTCAAACATCAAAGGCTAAGTTTTAAAAATCTAATAACTCATTTATGGTTGAGGGAGGGTCACTCAGGGAGGGTTAGGGAAAATTATTTGGCTCTTTAGGGTGTTTTGGTGGAACTTTGTGCACATGGGGAGGCGACTCTGTCATCAAAATGGCTCTGCAAAAGAAAACGTCATAAAAACATGAGCAGTCGTGTGTCACTGTGTGATTCAACTTTCAGTGATTAAAAAAAGAAAATTTAAAGTAAGTTTTTTATCCAAAAAGAAGAAGCATGGACCAACGATCAGTGAGATGATTCTCCTCCATCCTCTTTCTCTAACCTGTAGAAGAGACGCGCCCACTGATGTCATCACAGTCTGCACCTTCAGGTCAAAGAAAACCTGCAGCTTTTAAGTTCCAGCTGAGAAACACCTTTTTGGGTTGTGAACCAGTTTTGTTTTGGTCAAAATGCTTTGATCGGTGCAGGGATTGAAAAAGTTCCACGCTAGTGTAAAAGTGTGTGGCGGTGTATTTATCTGCAGAGACTCCGCCCTCTGCCTCACTCCTCTTATGCTGTGTTCGGGACATGTGAACCCCCGACACTGCTCAGGTGACGTTGGGGCTGTGAGAAAGGTAGCGACCAGGTGCCAGACTGTAAACAGAAGGCTTCTGAGACACAGCGCGGGAAACAAAATGCAAATATATGGAGGAGAAGCACCAGATGAGAGAGGCTGACCTTCACTGGCGAGCGTGTTTCCAAACTGAGAGTCCTGCAGAGTTTACATTTAATTATCAAGAACTAATGAGAGTCAACACTTCCTGAGACTAAACATGACATCAGCATCTTTTGATTTATTCTAAAATGACCTAAATAAAAACAAAAGTTCATAATGTGGAGACAGATTTGTGTCGTTAATATTTTTGTAAACAGAAAAACAATCTGTTCATTAATTAATTTATCTGTAAATACAAAACACTTTCTAATGATACAAAAAACTGTGAAATTTATAAAGTATTGCAAATATAAAACTGATCTGCAAATACACAAATATGTGGATAGATCTGTGTCAATATTATTTGTGCGAACAGATCAACATCTGTGTGTTAATGTGTAAATATAAAACTAAATATACATAAAAAAATACAGAAACTCACAAAAATATTTTGCAAATATAAAAAAAATCTACAAATACACAAATTCAAAAATAATTTTTTTTTAAAAAAAATCTGCAAACGCAGAATTGATATTCACAAATATGTTTGTCAGCTGTAAATGTATTTATAAATCAATTACATGTATTCACAGGTTTCTTTTTTCAATGTGTGGGGCCTGTTGTATTTGCAGATCTGCTCTACATCTGCAGAATAGTTTTTTGATTTACAGATCTTTTTTGTATCATTTGGGTGTTTTATATGTACAGGTGACACAGTAACACACAGATCGTCCATGTGTCCACACAAACAGCACTGAGACAAATCTTCCTCTGTATCATAATAATAAAAATATTGCTGTCAAAATATTTTCTCAGAGACACGTCTCTCTTCTTCTAAAAAACTTTGGCTATGTTAGAGTTTAAATTAATCAGCAGTAACAGTTAGTTAATATCACAGTGAACATGACTCACACACCAACACGTGACCAACATGGCTGCAGGCGTCAGTCCCAACACTTGGCCAGCGTCGCACCATCAGGCTGTGAGGTAGCATCACACACAAACCACCTGCTGAGTCGACCATGTGAGGAGTCACATGACTGAACCAACGTGTGTCTGCAGAGTCTCTTTTTAACATTTCACGCTTGTTTCCTGTTGGTGGAAACAAACACAGCGATGGGCCACATGTAGTGTTTCATACTCCACAGCAGTGATGCTCAACCTGCGGCCTGTGGGCCACATCTGGCCCATGACAGGGCGCCGCTGACCCGCCGACCTTTTTCTGATTCACAGTAAAAGCAAACTGATTCACACTGGGGACTGTGTGTCTCATACTTTGGGTGGAGATAAGGTGCCAGAGTGCTTAAAGAGCATCAGAATGGAGGTTGTGCAGGAGAGGATCCTCCTCGCCCCGCTGACAGAGGACCAGGCTGAGCTCTGAATGTCATCAAACACCAGGAACACGCCTGCGGACACCTGACCTGTGCGGGGCTGCTGCAGCGGGCCCCTTATCTCCTGTCATTTTACAAAAGTGGCCCCCAGACACAGGGAGTTGAGCACCCCTGATCTTCAGTGTGTCAACACATAAATACAAAGGATTCACAAAGTGCAATATCCATTTAAAAACCTGCTAAAAAAACCAAAGTCTGTATCAAAAAGACTTTTCAGTTTCAGGTCCAGGGAGCAGCAGGAGGATCAGTGGAGATCTGGAGTTCACACCCTGCAGCCGACACGTCTTTAATGATCAGCAGGAACAACATGTCACAGCTGGAAGATCTCATCTTCCCGGTCTCTCAGTTTGGTGAGTTTGGTGATGGTGAGGGGTACGGCCACATGTGACGCCTGCTGCTGCTGCTGCGCTCTGGAAGATAACATGGCGCTCTGTGACCTTGTGAGCGGCCGCCGGTCTGATGTCCTGCTGGTGCAGGCTGCTTCGAGGGCGGCAACCCTGTGAAGAATAAACAGATGAGGAGATACGGTAAATACGAAGATATGAGTCACAGTCAGCCTGAATCATCTCTGGCAGCTTTGACAGAACGCCTCCTGTGATAAGAGGACGCGTCCTGCTACGATATCAAACAGGTTTCCACTGAAGTGTTTTATGTTCAATCTGCTCTGACAAGTTAATTATCAGTCAAACATTTGGTGCCAAAGTCGTTGAAAGTGGTTCATAAGAACGAAAAGTCAAAGACAGATGGGTGTGTCCACTGTTTGACTTGTTATCAAATATTAAAATGATGCACACCAGCGGTCGCAGTGAATGCACATCACTGGCTGCAGACTTGAAACAGGGTTCACAACATTTTTAAGGACAATATTTCAAAATGTTTTCAAGACTTTTCAAGGATTAAAAACTCCACGACCGTTCACACTGTGTAACACAAATTCTGCTCCATCTCAAAAATGTTGAACAATTTAAAGGTGATGGTGTGGAAACTTTAAACTTTAAAGTCGTACTGTCACAACATTATTTTTCTCTCATTCAAACATGTTGGATTCAGTTCAAATTCTAAGTAGCCGGCGTACAAGGAGGAAGTGAAAACATGCGAAGGTAAACTTAACGTTGTCACGCATCAACACATATCAGAGCTACAGGAAATAAATGTGGCGCTATGTTACGTTAGGTGAAAGCTAATCCAAGGAGAGGATCACTGTAACAATTCATTTCATTACATACAATAAAATAATTTGGCTTTTTCAAAACTTTCAAGGATTTTGACTAAGTCTGACTTTCCCAGACCTGGAAAATGAGTCTGTAAATTTCCATGACCTCTCCAGTTTTCCTGAGTGAGAGCAGGTACACAGTGTCACACACTCTGGCTCCATTTCTCTTTAATTCAGATGACGTCTCGTCCCTCGGGCCTTCGTCAGAGTCATTCATGACTGTTGATCTTCAAGTCGCCTGCAGGCTGAGACCTCGTCTGAATTACCGGGAGACACCATTCTTCTTTCCGTCTTTCAGGTGTTTGATTTGGGAGTGACATGAAAGTAAACAAACGGTGGCATGCAAATCTTTTTAATTGGAGCTGGATTTAGTCTCATCCTCGTGTGTTTGACGATCGTACTTCCTGTCTGTTGTCTTTTATTTCTATTAAACTGTAAGCAGTGTTCTGTCTGCACCAGGTCTTATTTGGAAAAGAGGTTTCCATCTCGAGGGACTTCCTGTTAAATAAAGGTTCATTGAAAGTTAAATATATGGAATATGTTAACATTTGGAATGTAAAACAAGACAGAAGCAACTAAAATGGCAACTCCTTTAAAACAACCTGTTCAAGGCTGAAATATCACTCCGTTATGTTGCCTCGCTGATCTGTTTAAAAGGTACGATCGCAGAATCAGGGGGCGGAGTTAGTTTGCCTTTAAGTCGCCATGGAAGGTAGCAAAAGCGCCGACTTTATGTCTGTATAAAAGGGACAGCCAACAGGACAGGTGTGACACTTTGACAATGTGTTATGTGGGTGATCCACCACAGGAGATTTAAAAAGTAGCTGTTAGCAGTTAGCAGCTAACTCAAAGAAGAAGAGCAGCAGCTGTTAGCAGTTAGCAGCTAACTCATCACTGAGGTCCAGGAGCTCCTTACCCTCCGAGCAGAGGACGAGATCAGCCGCCATACAACAGGGACACTAAATGATTGTTATTGACATGTGATGTCATTGTTATCGTTTATAAAGAGCTGCTGGCACGTATGTTATATGTCACACTAGAGGCCGACGCTGTTGTGTTACATGTCACGCCTCTTTTGACTCTGTGATGTCATCATGCTGTGTGACATCACACACTGGAGCAACATGATGCTGCTGTGGTTTGGTTCTGTATGAAAATGTAAAGGTGGTGTAAAGACGGGACCTCGTGGCGACTCTATAGCGCCATCTGTGTGTAAAAAGAGGCTGATGTCACACCACAAACACGGGGCATGTCTGTCTGAGGTAAAGACGCAGGCAGTGAGAGTCATGTGGTCGTACCTTTTCTCTGCCTCCTGACAGCCTCTGACAGCAGCCTGCTTGGACTGACTTATCAACCCGTCCAACCTCTTCAGAAAGTCCCCTGGTGTGAGGTCACACATCCTGTCATTGTCGTCATTCTGCTTCCTGTCAGAAGAGCTCCCTGTGCGTCTGTTTGGAGCCGAAGCAAAGCCGTCACTGTCATCTTCACTGTCCTCTTCATCTAAATCCACGCCGTTACTGCAGCGCTCCGGGTCTGACAGCACGGGGATCGACAAGGACTTCTTGAGGAAGATGGAGTCATTGGTGTACAGCCTGTTGGCTCGTTTGATCTGCTCCATCTGAAACAGAAGACGATCCGTCAGATCTTGATTTCACCTGAAGGCAGTGTCAGTTCAGTCTAAAAAGTTGGCTGAATCTTTATGTTACTGAAATCAGGAGCAGGACTGCGCTCCGATCAAACTGTCACGGTCCTGTGTTTGTTATTTTGGCTGGGGGGGCATACACATTTAAATGGTTGTATTCTGTATTTATTTCACTGCCAATTCTTTAAAGAAAACATGCCTTCCAAATTTGGTGAGAAATTTTTCCATTTAAAAAAACAAATCAAAAAACATAAGGAGGACATGCTTCCTTTGAAAATCAAAGAAACTGCCAGTTCTTAAAGAAAACATGTCCTCCAAATTTAGTGGCAATTTATAGTTATTTATTTTTGGTGATTTTCAAAGATATCGTTCCTTCCAAACCGGCTGAAAGCAAATGTTCTTTAAAAACTGCCCAAACATTCACCATTGATCACAGCCAGAAGCTGTAAAACAGACTCCACTGCTTTTATTTGCAAACTTTAGTTCACAAATTAAGATTTTTGCACATGAACCATATGAAACCAAAGAAGAGCAGCTGAAACTGAGCTGAAAAATATTAACTGGAAACTATTTTGCTGACTGTTAAGTCATTATTCATGAAAAAAATAAAGAAGTGCTGGCTTTTCAAATATGAGGATCTATTTATTTATTTTTTTATTCATTACATTTATTTCAACTTTTCTTTTTATTTAAACGTTCAGCTTCCTTATTTCATTTAAACAACTTGTCATTTGAGATTTAAAGTAAAATGTTTCTATGTTTAGAGAAAAATGGTGCGTTGATATTTGGTATAAACCTACATTAGGAACTTCCTGTCTCATAACGAACAGCTCCAGTGTGGAACCTGATGTGAGGAATAATTCAAACAGGAGCACAGTTGCACTCAGGAAGGTTCCCGTCAGCCTCAGAGTCTGGGAGGTTTAATGACAGACTCTGTTTGATGAGCTGAAACTGAGAATGAGCTTCATTTCATGTTTTACTGTCCTGAATATGAAGACGAGGAGAGAGACACACTGCTCAGGAAAATGACCTCCATCTATGTTGAATTCTTTTGGTTGGATGAGCATGAAAATGTAAGTCATGTTTTAGAAGAGGAACTTTTTGTTGTGTTTGCCTGAGACAGAAGAGTCTTTACTTTAAGCAGTAAAATAACTTTGGTTTGTTCACTGTAACGTTACTGACATTATAATATGGTGTCAGTGAGGGTTGGACACACACCTGTGGGCATGACACAGAAACAAAAATCAAAATCAAAAAATCTGCATGAGCAGTTTTACTGTTAATATATTAACACGTTTCCCTGATTGAACTTAAACATACTTTTACTTTAGTAACACTTCTAATGCAGAGCTCTTACAGGTAACAGAGGATTTTTACAGTGTGGTATTAGTTACTTTTACTGAATCTGAGGACTTCCTCCACACACACACACACACACACACACATACTTAACTTACGACATCACATTTATATGTTAATTATTCATTCATTCATTCGTTTGCCATGACAGCTTGTCCTCATGCAGGGTCACAGGTGTGCTGGAGTCTATCCCAGCTGTCATTGGGCAAGAGGCAGGTTCACCTGAGACAGGTCGTCACACTATCACAGGACTTATTGATTATATTTTGTATTAATGATCTGAAGCTGCAAAGTAACTAAAGGTGTCAGTAACTCTAGTGGAGTAGAAGTATGAAGGAGGAATACAGTGAAGTACAGGTACTTTAAAACTGTACTTGAGTGCAGTACTTGAGGAGATGTACTTAGATAGAGAGTTGTGATAAACTGTATTTGAGATCTCCACATTAAGTTAATGAACACAGAGAGAGTCTGCAGATGAGCTCAAATTAATGACTAAACATAAACATAAATAAAAGTATAGATATAAACATAAACATAAATAAAAGTATAGATATAAACATAAACATAAATATAAGTATAGCTATAGAGAGCCAGTGTTCAGAGCTCTTCACTCACCGTCACTCCGTATTTGAGCGCCAGGCCTTGGAGCGTCTCTCCGGGCTGAATCTTGTGTTCGATCCGCCTCTGGTGAACCGGAGAGCGGGGAGACCGGACCAAACTGCCGTAAGACCTGGTGCGGCTCCCGCGGAGGAGGCCGTTCCCCCCGGACGGTACCGGCGCTCGCTCCCCGGACATGGTGCTGGAGCACGCGGCTGAAGTTACCGATCAAACGGCGATAAAGTTCCGTCACCGGGAAACTTTAATGTTGTTTACATCATGAGAATAAAGCTGACGTCACACACGGACGCGTTACAGTCACAGGCTAGCGGCTTAGTTAGCATGTTAGCTGTGTTCTGAACTAATTAACAGTGACGCTCGTTTGTTTTAACGAGAGTCGGACCGGAGCTCATTAACACTTCCGGTTCCGTCACGGTTACTAAGTGACTTTAAACAGTTTCACCTACCGGCTCGGTGTCACACCGACACACCGACACACTGAAGAAGAGGAGCTGGGCAACTTGTTGATGTGTCAGCTGTCTGTCTGTCTGTCCGTCTGTCTGCTGGGACCTGTTGCCATGGCTGCCGTGTCCCATGAGGCGTCACATGCGCTGCATTCACGGCCATCGGAATAACTGCTTCCGTCTTCTTCTTCTTTGGTTTTAATGGCGGTTGGCATCCAATAAGTTGCTTTACCGCCACCCAGTGGACACGAAGGTGTCATGGAGGATCAGATCTGCCGTATGAATAAAATAAAATAACCTAAGTAATAAAAAATAAATTTAGAAATAAAAGTCTCAATTATCTTATAATCATGCAGGTTTATTCTGAAATATATGTATATATATATATATATATATATATGTATATATATATATATATATGCACAGAAATATAAAAATAAAAATACTTTGGAATATTTGGATTTTTTTTGTCATAAAATGGATCGTACACATGCCGCGTTTTTTTTGCGCATAAGATATGATAAGATAAGATACACCTTTATTGATCCCACAATTGAGAAATTCCAGTGTTACAGTAGTCAAGGGGAAAGAGTCAGATTAAAGATTTTAAAATTTAAACTAAAAAAAACGTGTCTCAAGAAGAACAGCTGTTTTGTAATATACCAACCACAGATGGCTTATTACAAACAGTAAGTGTCAAACAGTATTGTCAGTCAGCATGCTCCCAGTTTGAAGAGGCAGGCTGGAGTCCAACATGGAGGTTCAGTAACATAAAAAATGCAGCCATCTCTTTAATGCCAGACTCCACTGAGAAAACCAGTGATTTAACATCAGGAGTCTGGCTCTGAAGAGAGATATATAATTGTTGCAATTTCAAACAAAAAATATTTAAAAAAAAATTAGATTAACAAATAGAGTCATAAACTCCAGTGTGTGTATATGAATATTTGTTTGGGATTTTGGGGTACATAGAATATACATATATTTAGTTTTGTGTCTCTCATATTCATGGTATAAATCTAGAGAGAAAAGTATTAACGTAAAAAGTGAAGGTGCAATAAGTGTACATCTTTTCACTCAGCAAAACTCGGTTTGGTTTGTTACTGCTTCAAAAGTAATTCATTATCATTGTTACTATTGTTTTAATGTATTTTCTTGTGTGCACGTTAAGTTGTAGAAGTTGGAAAATACCTAAATAAGCTGAACTCAATTAAATTATAATTCTCTACACTTTACATCAGAGCAACTGTACCGGGGATCGATGAATTATTTCTGATTTTCAGGGATGTGTGATATTTCCCATTTTCCCCTGGGCCCGGGAACGCAGCATTGCTACCCGGATTAGCTTGTGGTTGCTGTGAAGCAGCTAACCGGCTAAGCTAACCTGTTACTAACTAGAGTTTAAAGATAATTACCCATCATAATAATCATGTCTTTTAAAAGAGAAGGTGACGACACGAGTCAGCTGAACATCCTGAAGGTAACATTCACCTTTTTAGTTTCTCTAGAAGGAACTTCCGCTCAGTTTAACAGTGTTGTTGTGGTTAGCATCCTGCTAGCTCAACAAGCTAACTGCTACTGTGTGAGCTGCATCTTTGAAACTATTAAATTAAAAGTTTATTAACTCTTTGTTGTCTCGTGTTTCAGAAACGGCGCGTGGCAGATCTGCTGTCTCACTTTATTCCAGAAGATGAAGCAGCTCTGATGAAGAACGGAAGGTGAAGTGAAGTCGTGATAAACTCTGACATGTTGAGTCTCTCTGTGGCTGTTAAAGGTTTGAACTCTTCATTAAACAACATCCTGACATGAAGGTTAGACTCACAGTTTGTCCATCGTGTGCTCACACAGGTACACCTGCCTCGTGTGCTCCTACCGTCCCGTGTTTGACACTGTGGACACACTGACTGTCCACAGGAACGGAAAGAGACATCTGGAAGGTGAGACACTGATGAGGAGACTCTTGTTCATCATGTTGAAGCAGTTATTTAGGAGGAAAGTGTTCAGGTGGGAGGTTGATTCTCTCACAAGATTACCGAGTGTGTCTCTCAAATAATCAGCTTTTTGTTTCGATAATTTATCTCTTGAGAAAAATAAAATATTTACTGGAAGATATATCTGGACTTGAGATCCTGAAATCACTTTATCACAGTGACACAAAAATCATCTTAAAATGTATACTACACAACCCTGAAGTGGGGTTGTTTGAGGTATTGATCCACAGTCAGTGTCACCTTCAGTGGGTGGTGGTCAGCACGCCCCCACTTTGGAGAAGCAGACTGGAGTCTGACACAGAAGCGAAGCAGTCTGCTGCTGTGGACGAGCTCAGCAGCAAAATGTGTTTTAGCCTCCTAAAACGTCCCAAACTCAGTGTGAGTGTCAGTGTTTGCTCTGCTCAGAGTATTTTCACCACTGTACCTACATGGCAAATTGTGATTTGTGATATTGGGCTTTATAAATAAAATTAATTGATTGATTGATTGACATGTGAGACAGCATGTTCTGACAGGACAGCCATTAAAGGCTTCAGTCCCCCGTCTATTCTCTCGTATCAGCCAGACTCCATTGAAAGAAACAGTAATTTAAGCTCCCTGACACAGGAGCTGCTGGTCGACTGCTGCCTCCATCAGTGTGTTAGTTTGTGTCACTGTGTGACTTTGGTGACTGTGAAGTAACCTTTAAACACCAAAGTCACACAGTAACACAAACTAACACACTGATGGAGGCAGCAGTCGACCAGCAGCTCCTGAGTTCACTCATGTTAAATTAGTGGTTTTCTCAATGGAGTCTGGCTCTGAAGAGAGAGATATAACTGCTTCATTTTCCAGTTGGAAATCAGTGACGGGAATTAATGTAAACCACTGAAAGTACTCTCAGTACAGAGTACACTTTAACTGATATTAATATTTTATGTGGGACTTTTATAGCTGGCTGTAATATCCTTTGTTGCTGACCTCGTCCACTGATAGTACAGTGCTTTGTTTCTATGCTCCAAACTGGGAGACGTGTGCCTGACATCTGCTGTAGGTAATATACTGACTATAAGTCCCTCACACAGACCCCCCCTTCATAAAACTGAACTGTCCCTTTGATGTAACTATAAATGGTTTAGAAAATACATTAATATTTGTTATGTTGTACGTCTTCAGGTTTGAAAGCGTTCTATGGGAAAAAAGCACGGCTGAAGAATGAAGTGACAAAAAGGCAACATGAGAAGTACGTCCAGAGTGAAGACACAGGACAGGTAGGTGACTGTGACAGTCAGGTGTGTCACCATGCTGCTCTGTTGACTCCTATAAGCAAACAGAATCTGACTTGTGAAGCTGTGATGAAAAGATGTTTCAGGAACACGAGTCAGTCTCATCGCTCAGTGACTCCTCATCAGGAAAAACACCGTGAGCTAAACAAACCTCGTCTTTGACCGACTCTTGTATTGTTGTGTTGTTGTCATCGTGCGGCGCCCCTGTGACTGCCGTGTGACCCGACGATAACATCCTGATAACAGTTTAAGTTGGTGTCTGTTGTGAAGAGATAAACAACAGTGACGTCTGAGTGAACTCTTCAACTGTTTCACACACAGCGTCTCGTGTGTTTTTAGGAGCCGTCCCGTTCTGCTCCTTTACTGGAACAAACACGCAAACTGACACATCACGCTCTGTTGAAGACTGTACCGTATAACAGCTGCCATACCAAAACCAGGTGGGTCACATGGTTGTATCATATACAGTGTCCAATACATGTTTAAAAACGCAGTATGAATCATAAATTTGTTTTATTTTCAAGTACAAAATCTGACAAAGGTTCGCAGAGAATCGTCTCAGATCCCGCCGTCAGCTCTTGCAGCAGAACAGCATCAGAACAAGAACGATCCTGTCAGGAAACTGAAGCTTCAAACGTTTCATCACAGAACAGCTCCAGTGGCTGCGCAGCAGGTAAAGTCTGTCACAGGAAGTGTTGATGACGCACAGAGAACCTTTGTCTGACTGAGCTTTAACTGTGGACGTGTTTCGTCTCCTGCAGCCGGCGAAGGTTCACGTCAGTCAGCAGACACGACGGAAGCTGCAGAGCCTCTAACAGCCCAGAGGAGACGAGAGCTGGAACACTACCTCAAACTGAAAAGGTTCAGGACGTCTTCATGTTCGTCAGGCTGAAGTTGTGTCGGCTCAGTTTATGTGACTGAACTCATACTCTCCATCTTTGCTGTGTTTCTCAGTGACGGGTGGCTGCAGGACCGGAGCGGCCGCTGGGTGAAAGATGAGAATGTGGAGTTTGATTCAGACGAGGAGGAGGAGCCTCCTTCACTCACTCCTCCACCCTCAGGTCACTGACACTGTGGGAAACACAGATGAACTTGTACCACAGTGGTGCGTCAGAGGCCACGCTGCTGTTTGAAACAGCGAGAACTCTTTATACAGATCTGTAACACATCAACTTCACACTGAATTCATCCACAGATTCATTTAATAGAATCAGACGCAACAGTTAAAGTCAGAAACGTGTCCTTGTATTTTTAATTATAATAAATGTTTGTTAACGGACCACTGAGCAGATTTTGACCCAAAGATTAAAAAAGAGAAAACCATTTTTGAGCAAGTCTCTTCTTGCTGTGTTTTTCTCACTCACAGAAGGATCATTGTGTTTTAATATGACTTAAACACTGTTTTCATAGTTTTAACCATCAGTTTGTGAGTTATGTTAACACTGTAAACACCAAGGTGAGGGCTGAGATCTGACAACACAGAGATAATAAAACACAATCAGAGGATCAGCCGACAAGCCAACACTTCATCCAGAATATCTAAACCACTCATTACTGTATTTATTATATTTAATACCACTGTCAGGTCAGGCCAGCTACACAGTATTTATCAGATAACAAAGTTAGCAGTCCCATCACACCACCACACCACAGTTTGGTGTCTGCAGTGATGTGGGCGCTGCACCGGACTGTCGTGAGGAGGGAGCTGGCGTCTCACACCAACTTAAACTGCCTTAATGTGCTCTATTTGACAGCGACCAAACAAAAACAACCTGAAGTAAAGAAAACTGCAACAAACCTTAATTCACAAACTCAAAACGGATCAAAACGATCTCCTCAGTAACAAAGTCAATGAGTTGAACACAGTAACCTGCAGTGTCTTAAAGACAAATCTACACCCACAGTCTGAATGTGGCTTTGTTTGCAGTGACAGAGGTGAAAAAGAGGGAGGAGCTTCTGTCAGCAGCTGGACCAATCCAGTGAGAGCAATCCCTTTGAATGAGCCAATCAGCAATCATCACCTGCCTTGCGTCATCCACTCACACTCAAACACATGCACACACACTGTGAGGAGAGGAGACACGTCTGACTGATCACTGCAGAAACATCCAAGTGCATCAACACTAAAATGACCTGTGTCACAACAGAGAAAAGACCAGTTGTTAAGGTGTCAGACACAATCACTCAGTGCACAGGAAAGCTGCTTGCACACAACTACGGCAAGTACAGCAGGTCAAACCTGAATCAGGAAGTTGCTCTGTGACCTGTGATGGATGACTGAAAGACAGTTTGGGTAATAATTTAACCCTGTTCTCAGATCTCAGCGGTTAACTTGGTGAGCACAGTGTTTCAAACCGAACTGACCAACATCAGCCTCGTGTTGTGTTCATGGACCCTCTGGGATCAGATCAGCAGATGTTAAAACTGAACAAACACTTTATAACCTACAGACTGACTGAGCCTCTTTTAAACCCTTTCAGTTGAGTCCCAGCTCTCCCCTGCTTGGACGAATCCTCCGTCAGCTTCGCTGTGAATCAGCAGCAGATCGGCCTGTTGGTGTTAATCTGGGTGGAGAAGCCACTCGCTCAGCACACTCGCTATAAATTGGATAACAGCGCCGGGGTCAGAGTGACTTAACATGGGTTAGTTTCTGATGACGCCGCTAATATGTGTGGAGAGCACGCTCACTTCATTAGTTCAGAGTTCAGCGCGTCACCATCACATGAGGAGCCGCTCAATATGTTGAAGAGCTTCAATACTCGTGACCTGGCATGACGAAGATGTAATTTAATGATGGTAAACTTCTGAGGAACTCTTAACATCACGTCACGGCTGTTTCAGTGACAGCTCACACACATGTCTGACGCAAATCTGACAGGAAAACACAACACAGTAAATCTGTGTGTCACAGCGTGCACGGCTCCAACATCACAATCCTAAAACACACCTGTCTCAGTGAGCACCAACCATCAAAGAGAGAATCACTCAGAACAGACTGCAGCGACACAACGCTGACTTTTAATCATTTCAGACACCAAATGTCAGTGAAGCCTTTAAAACTGTGACCTTTAAGAAGTCTGAATATCTGCAGATCACCTGGAGCTGGAGTCAAACCTGAAGTGGAAGAAAGGAGGGAATAGTTTGAAGAAACGAGGGGAGGTGGTGCAGGAATGGAAGCAATGCTGTGAGAATCCTCAGAGGTTAGCAGCTGTTTCTGTTCATAAATCTGTGGGTGCACACGGGTGCAGCCTCTTCAGACACCTCTTATATTTGGAACAGAGTAACTCAAGCCCAGTGGACTGGGTTTCGTCTCCCATCAGGGTGTGGGGGGTAAAAATAGGTCAGGTGCTCGAGGGAAGTCAGAGGATCAGGGCTGACTTTAGGGATTAAAGCTCTGTGATTCTTTACGTCAAGAGTTCATCATTAAAACACTGCGGGAGATATCCGCACTCAGTGTTCACCATAAACTATATAGATGACACAGTTATTGATAATGTTAAGACTCTGTAGATGCTGGACCTGTTGAGGCTCACAAAGCTGCTGTCAACGTCTCATTTGAGCTCCTGCAAAACTAATCTGTTTGACACCTGTAGATACTTAAATGCACCAAAGTACGTCCTGCTGTGGTGCATTTAAATCTAATATTCGTCAAGAACAAGAATTAACAATTCTTGTGTCATGGTCAAAAACATGTTTTGTGAGGTCACACTGACCTTTGACCTTTGACCACCAACATCTTCTCAGTTTATCGCTGCAGTGTTTAAGAAACTATGATGAAATATTTTCATCAACAACCTTTTTCCACGACAAAAACAAGACGATGACAAGTTAAAATAGATCGTTACAGTAAAAACTAAGATGAAATCTATGTTTGACTTTCACTGACGAGACTAAATGTTGGTGGTGGACTGTCGGACACTGACAGCTTGTAATGATCTTCAGATGCCTGATGAGCGACAGGCTGGTAAACTCCAGTAAATAGTCTGCACCAGGATGTTTGGGTTGGTGCAATTTGTGAGCTGTAATTCAGCAGTAAATAATCAGCCGTGTGTGTCTGACTGTGGATGGTGGAGCTGCTGAATGGATTTGTGGAGTTTGTTAGTTGCAGCGGTGGCTGTTAGCAGCTAGCTCCGCTCGCAGACTTCACAGCTTCACCCCGCAGGACTCCACTCAGTCCGGACTGGAGAAGGTTTGTGGGTTGATGGTGTTTGACAGGCAGGTAGGAGGCTCAGTTATCTGTGAGTGTAGCTGTGCTGTAAGTAAACAGTCTGAACTCAGATCAGTTTTCTCTGACAGAGATGAAAGTTTAGTTTGAATCACCAACTCTGTGAGAGGACACCAGTTTAAACCTCCAGACTAACATGTTGCACATGAAGAAACAAGTTATGTTTCTGCTTCTTAACAGTCACATGGATAAGTCAGAGTTTACAATGAACCTGGGGACAAATCCTAGTTGGCTCACATTAGTTATTTGTTGAGAGCATAAATAGAGAGATGTTGAGCTTTTCAGATGATGATCAGTAAGTGTGTGCTCGTAAATCAGCCCTTAAACCTGTCACACACTGCTGGAGACATGACACACACATTATTTTATACAACCTGTCGCCTTGAGTCTGATTTATGATCCATGAATCAGTTTAAAGTTTAAAGAGAAAAAAAACAGATGTTTGTGCCAACTCAGAAACATAACGCCTCCGGCTATGACTATCGCCTGCATGGAGGCATAAAAATATAAAATGTTTGTTTGAGGTGCAGAAACAGTCAAATTAAAACTTTCCAAACATTTACAAAAATACTTGAAGATATATTTTTATTTAAAGTATTTACAGTTTGATTTCTTCCCACAGATGGCACCACATTGAAAATGTTTTCATGAATGACGTTTTGTCGGGATGATGTTGGCGATGCACAAACTAAAAGCACAAAAAAAAGACACTTCACATTTTGCTTGTGACCTATACATGCCTTTATGATGAATTCAGCAGTCTACACAAAGCCGGCCGCACTAAATGAAATGAAATGTATGTTAGGCGGGTTGCACCGTGCACACAGCGACCCAGCTTCATCTGGGAGGAGTCGTTCGGCTCCACACGGCGCTGCAAACTGAGAAAGCTGCCACGAGGCTGTCGGAGGCGTCTGGTTCTTCTTCTTCTGTTTCCTCTGTGTTGACTTCATCTTAATCTCTGCTGGCGAACTGAGGACAGAGGGAAGATGACGCAAAATAACAGTAATCAGACAAAAAGATGGCGACTCAAGATACACGTGTTAATGCCAAAAAATGAAGCTCACAGATCTGTAGTTCAGTCCACATTTAAAGCTTATAATGATTCAGTGTCAGCTGGGTTTGACACACTAATCGTCCCTGATCTTTACTGGCATCTGTCTGTAACTCTACGTGAACATTCAGAATGATTTTCAGAGCGTTTCTCACGCATGTCGTTGTTTCGTGTGATGGCCATGGCGGCTCTGGCGCGGGGACCCTGCTGGGTGAAGTGGTAGCCGAATTTGAGGATGCTGGAGTTGTTCTCCAACATGGAGGCGATCTCCATCTCCACTGAGTCTCCCAGCTTCTGCCTCTGTGGGGTACAGGTCACAGGGTCACAGGGTCACAGGTGTAACAACTCAGAACACACAGACATGTCAGCCATCAGTGTCCACAGTGGCAGACACAGTTTGAGTCGTGTGTTTTAGACCTGGTTGTCAATCTTGAGCTCCACCAGCGTGGCGTTGTTGGCCATAGCTTTGATGATCGCCATCATGCCGTCTGAAGTGATGAAGTTGGACTCGATATTAAGACTCTGCAAGCTGGTGTTCTCCTGCAGCATCTCGGCACACGCCTGGTGCACATATAAACAGTTTATGTACACAGAAAGAAAACTCATCCAAGGACGCAAACATATTAATCACACGAGGAAACAGAGCTTCAGTCATAAAGAAGGGAGCTAACAGGTCGAGATGGGAGAGACGTACGACTGCTCATGTTTAAATATCTCCGTATGATGTCAGAATATGCTTCACTGAGAATATCCGTGTACTCACATAGGCCACAGGGTCGTTACTGCGGGTCGCAGCAATGCTCAGAAACTCCACGTGAGAGTTTCCCTTCATCGCCTCAAAGATCTCTTTCAGAGTGGGGATGGGAATGTCCTGCAGCACACACACACACACACACACACACACACACACACACACACACGATGAATCTCATCGACACGTGACATCAGGTTGAACCATTTTCAGAAACCTGTTGACGTCTCAGTGTTTCCTGTTCAGCTGACCTTGATGTTGTTGAGGTTGACTTCAGTCAGGCTGCTGTCGTTGTTGTGGATTCTCTCCAGGGTCTCCTCCACGTTGGTGGGGTTCGGCGGCTCATCGGGGAAGATCTTAAACGGATCAGGTTTCACCACACCTGCAGGACACATGACATCACAGCTAAGGCTTCCCTCTGCACCGTGATACGCCCGATCAAAGAAAATAGTTCCTACATAAAACTGCTCACAACAAGGTCAAGTAACCAAGTCATGATTTCTGTAAAGAGATGTTGATTTTTTTTCCATTATAATGGAGTGAAGACAGACATGTCTACAGCCGATATCTGCAACACTCTGTAACTCACACCTGAACTATCCAGACTGATGCACAGCTCCACATCTGGGAGGAAAAATATGTAGTTTGATTTGGGGTGAACTGTCCCTTTAAGAAAACGTCCTCCTCATTTAAATGACACAAACATGATGAAAAACCTCAACATGCTGCAGCCTGCGTCACGATGTTCAAAGACATCCATGAAGTTTTTGAGTTTTTCTGTTTGTGTAGTTTATTTACAGACACGCAGTCAGTTTCTGTTCAGCACATTAACACTGCATGAGTAACATTTAAATGTTGTTATCATCAGTGTATCAGTGTCTATATGAGACCAAAACATCTCTTTTTATGATGAAGCCTCACTTTGAGGAATATAAACATATTTATCAGCTTCTTAAATGTGTTTGATTTTGTCTCATCAGCTGTGAACAAATTAAAGTCTGAAGTTAAATAAGGAGATATCAAATCAAAATTAAGACTCTGGTCATGTTCAGTGTTAGTTTCTGAATCATCTTCACTAATGAACAGATGAAGTTCTTGTTGAAATGACGTGATACGTACTGTTGATGCCCTCTGTGTTGGCGATGGTTCCCGTGGTGCCCAGAGCGTCGTAGTACTGCTTGTTGCTCATCAGTGTGTACATTCCAAGGATAGCTGCGAGTACAGCAAGACAATCACAATGAATACAGGATAAAAATATCTGATATCTGATCCGCTGCTCGTCCTCGACTGAGCTCTTGTCGTGTTTGTTGTTACTGTCCCTGCTGCTGCACTGAAACACACCCCGACACAGAGTCATGCACACGGCTGCATCTGCAAACCAAAATGTTTCTGAGTGTGAACCTCGTCATGCTGCTTCACGCTTTAGTTAAAAACTAAAGGTGCTGCGTCTCATTTTTACAACATTCTTCAACAGTTAAAATGTCCATCTTCAGGAAGACTGGCAGGAAGAATTCAGATTACACATGAAGTGTGAGGAGCCTGAAAATATTCACAGTAGCTCCATAAATGTGTTGATACAATTCTCTCTCACACTAGACTACAAAAAATATAAAGATGCTTCACCCTCCGTGTGAAATGTTCCAAAGATCAAGGACCTCTGTCTCACAAAGTCCTGCAGAGCCACAGGTTGCAAACTTCTTGGGGTCATTTATTTGACTTCTTTGCAAAGTCTTTTAAGAAGGAGTTTTTGCCCCTTTAACCGCACTGGTTGGGGTGCTGAGCCAGGTAGAGTGAAGGACAGGTATGACGCTCAGGTCGTCTCTCTGTCCACACAGAGTGAGAAAACTGCTGCTGCAATTGTGGAAATCTGAGAACATTTGATTTGTGGCTGAAGAATTTATGTGATGTTTTACATTTAGATTCAGGTTGTCAAACAGAGACGGACTGTGTAAGAAAATCTGGCAACCAGTCGTTCGTCTGACTGAAGAATTAAAGTCAAAGGTTAATGGTTCAAACTGATTTTAGTCCATGGGCCACATACAGCCCAGCTTGATCTCAAGTCTAGACACGTAAAATCATTGCATCATAACCTGTGAATATGAACCCCTTCAAACTTTCCTTTTTTTAGTGTAAAGACGTTCATTCATTTACAAACAGAAAATGAACAGCTGGCGAGATCCTCAGGAAAATATCTGGAAATTCAACAGTATGTCTCAGTTTTTTCTGCTGCTCACTTTCATTACGTGTGTTTTTCTTCATAATTTTCCACTACAGTGAAGCTGTTGAAGAAGCAGGTGAAGTCATCCTCTGCCTTATGAACCATTTACAGTCGTTAGGTTTGTCGGTGCCTCAGCAGCAGGGCTCCACCCACATTGTTTAAGATAAAAGTCTGATACAGATCCTTTTGTTCTGAAGCTGCTGGCTGACAACATGTTGCACACTGTTTCATATCTTTAAATCTGACCACAGGAGGTTTTTATTGTTATTTCAGAGAGCTGTGTTCTGGTCGTGGTCGGGGTGACATGAAGTATCTGCTCACTGTTTAAACTGCTCCAAGTGTGTCAATATTAGGTGTGCAAAGTCATGTAGTGTGCCGGTTCTGTTCCCCGGGCCGTATGTTTGACACCCTGGTTTAACAGGTTAACTGTGACATGGTGTCACATGTCAGTGCCCTGTAACCTGTCGGATAACTTATGTGTAATCTTCTTTCTTTGTCTCACCACCTGCTGTGTTTCATTTTGCTTTGTTTTGTTGTTTCTTTCTCTTGTTGTTGGTTTGTTTACTGATTGTTTTTACACTAATTTGCAAAAATCATTAAAGTTTCTGAGTCCAGGATGTATGACATAAAAATGTTCAACCTTCACTGAGCAGATCACAGTGACAGTTTTCTCCTCCTGTTGTTGCAGTGTGTGACCAGCAGGGGGCAGAGCTGCTGGCTCTAACATGCCTAACTGTGTCACACACAGGGACACCACCCCTCCTCCTCCACCCCTCCTCCTCCTTCCCGTCAGCGGCTCCTGACCCGGTGTGGGGGACCATGGGAAGGGCCTTGTGAGGAGACAGCTGCCTGCTCGGGGGGCGGTACCGACCATAAACACCCCCGTCATCCGGTTTGGCCCTCAGAATAACCCACAGTAGCTTTACAGCACAAACTAGACGGCAGTCAGTAAAAAGCTGGATATAGAAACATGGTGATATAAATAAAAGGTGGAAATTAAGTCCGCAGGGCGACTCTGTCTCTGTGAGCTCATGAAGCGGGTCGGCCGCACATTCAGCCGCCCTTTCAGTGCGTTTGCCAAAAAGGCCAAACAAAAGAGTGACAGAGGCTAACTGAGCTTTAATCCTCGGCTGGACTCTGTCCAGGGTTAAATCGGCCATCTCTCTGACAGACAGGCTGACGGAGGCGTACAAACAGGCTCCCCGCTCTGCCTCTGTGTCCGACCTGTCACACCAGTGTGACCGTGTCCAGACCATCACGCTCCATAAAGGAAACACACTTTACAATTTAATTTAACCTCATTTCTGACTCAGGGGTGAGGTACAGAGAGACGCTGGTATCGGATAATTGTGTTAAAGCCAGTCGTCTCCCTGCAGCTCCTCTCTGTCCTGTCTGATCCCGCTCCACACACCTCCTCCTGCATCTCTATTCTGTTATTCATCAGGGACAAAGCTTCACAGACCAAACAGACTCTGCAGTCAGAGCGCTGCTCAGTGCCTTTTTTCACCTTTTCAAACCCCCAAACATGAAACAATGTGCATCTCTACTGCAGCTAGCTACACAATAATCTTATCAACACATATGTACACAGACTGCAGGACCTGTAGGTGATACTGTCAGCTGTCAGGACCATCACAGCCTCCTCTGCTCACCCTGCCAAAATTAAATTTGTTTTTCACAGCTGAATCGAAGAGCTGAGCCAGAAGGCAAAGCTTTCTACTTCCTGGTCCATCTGCGTCCCAACCCTCACCTATGGTCATGAGCTCTGGGTAGTGACTGAAAGAATGAGGTCACAGATACAAGCATCTGAAATGAGTTTCCTCTGTAGGGTGTCTGGACTCAGCCTTAGAGATAGGGGGAGGAGTCAGACTGGAGGGAGCTCGGAGTAGAGCCGCTGCTCCTTCATGTTGAGGTGGTTCAACATCTGATCAGGATCCTCCTGGTCCAGCTGGTAGGAGGCCCCGGGGCAGACCCAGAACACACTGGAGGGATTATAGATCTCATCTGGTCTGGGAACACCTCGGGGTCCTCCAGGAGGAGCTGGAAAATACTGTTGAGGAGAGTACTTTGCTGAGCCTGCTGCCCAAACTCTACCCTGGTTTCTGTCCGGCTCATGTTTGACTTTCTGTTGTTATTTTGCCCTCTGAGTTTCACATGTCTGCTTTTGCTTTGGTTGTTAAAGCACTTCATAAACTCTGTTTTCAAATGTGCTTTATAAATAAAGTTATTATCATTATTATTATTATTATTATTATTATTATCATTATTATTATTAATTATTTACCAGTGGTTGTCTTCTCAGACAGACAAAATTGTGGTGTGAAAAAATCGTGACTCTACCACCATTAGCATTAGCATTAGCATTATGTGAACTGCAGCAGTGGAAGAATGGAACAGAAACAGTGAGTAATGTGGGCGGAGTTTGGTGAACATTCATTGATGATGTCACTGAGTCAGATTGAACCAAATGGCTCATTTTTATTTGTGTTCAGCGACAGTTACACTTTCTGTTTGTCATGTTGGTGATCCAGGAATAAAGCTAGTCTACACAACATGAATAAAATGTCAGATCTAAGCTGAGGTCATATTAAAATAAAGAGCAGCTCGTCACATTAAACTGACTCTGAGCCTCAGGAAACATGAAACACTGAGGCTGGTCTGTCAGTGACCACAGCAGCTTCTGCCTGCTCTGTTTCCAACAGATACACTATCTGTCAGGCCCAGACACACCACGCCGACTCCAGAGACTGAGCAGTGACTAAGGCCTCTTCCTCGTCGCCTCACATCGCCATGTCTCGGCTAAAAAGTTGCACTTGAACACACCGCACAGACGACAGCTGACGGACAGCCGACACCAACGTTCTACACCTGCGTGAGAGGAAATAACTCTCGTCACCAGCTGAGCTGAACAGCCAATCAGAGGGATTTTTAAATGGATAAATCACCAACAGGCTCCGCCATGGCCAGACGCCGGCGTTCAACAGGCTGAATTGGCTGTAAAAAGCCAACGGGGGCCGACGAGGGGCAACGGTGCAAAGACCAGGGCGACAGACGCTCACCAACGGACGATCGTCAGCTTGGTGTGTCATGGCTGTTACCAAACTGTCCCCATGTTTCCTCCACCCTCCCCCCTCTACACCCATGCCCCCCCCACCCTCTGACGGGGGCAGGCTTATTTATTCCTGTGTTGCTGAGCGCAGGGAATTGGAGCCCGTCTCACGTCTGTCCCCGTCCGTTGGCCTGGGACACTCAGCTCAGTCTCAGGGTGGAGTGAACAACATGAAGCCGACACAGTAAAGAGATGACTGGGTCTGTATGATGGAACTCTGAGATCAAACACTCAGCTGTGTGTGTGTGTGTGTGTGTGTGTGTGTGTGTGTGTGTGTGTGTTCACGAGCACAAACTGATGACATCACAGGAAGAGAGGAGACGTGTCTCGGCAGGAGAAGATCAGGTGTGACTGATAACCACCATAGTTGGCCAGACATCAAACAACAACGAGGCAGCCTACAGAGAAGAGGTTCAGCACTTGACAAACTGGTGTTCTCAAAATAATCTGGACTTAAACATCACTAAAAGCAAGGAAATCATAGTGGGCTTCAGAAGATCTAGACGCACTGAGCACTCTGCCCTTTCCATTCATGGGGAGGAGGTCGTGAGGGTAGAGAGCTTCAAATTCCTTGGTGTTCACATCTCAGCCGACCTCACCTGGACCACACACATCTCACACCAGGTGAGGAAAGCCCAACAAAGACTGTACTTCCTCAGGAAGTTAAAATACGCTCACTTCTCTCATCACCTGCTCACCAACTTCTACCAGGCAGCCATAGAGAGCATCCTGACCTACTGCTGCACTGTGTGGTTCTCCAGCTGCACAGAGGAGAACAAGAAGGATCTCCAGCGGGTGGTGAGGGCAGCTGAGCGTGTTACTGGATCACCATTGCCGTCACTTACAGACATTTACACTGGCCGACTGGAAAAGAAAGCCAGTGGTATTTCCAAAGATCATTCACACCCTGGACATTCTCTGTTTTCTCCTCTGCCCTCTGGGAGGAGATACAGGACAATAAAAACCAAAACAAATAGACTGAGAAACAGCTTCTACCCATGAGCTGTTACTGCCATCACCCCTGATATCCAATGACGTGCACTGAACCAAATTGCACTGAACTGTCTGCACGAGTTGCACTTTTAATCTCTTTTTATTGTTATTTTATTTATGAATGAATGTATATATGATGTTTGCTGCTGCAATTCTGGAGTTGCCAAACTGTTTGGAGCAATGACAATAAATTTCTATTCTATTCTATTCTAACACGAGGAGCGACTGTGTTCCTCTGAGATGAGCCTCAGTCTTCAGTCCTGCAGCCAGCTGTTACGTCACTTATTACTGAGCTGGGATTTATTCATAGTACTAAAATAAAAGAAACATAACTGTGAGTAACACGTGCTGATTGGATGGTGTGTGTGTGTGTGTGTGTGTGTGTGTGTGTGTGCATGTGCGTGTGTGTGTGTGTGTGTGTGAATCAGAAAATGTTTTTCCGCCACACAGCATCAGTTTTATTCACTTCATCCCATTCACAACAGCCAGCAGAGATCTAATTTGTTAATATTTCAATACTGATCCAGCTCACTGTGATGAGATACAATGCCTGAAACCTGATGCACACTGTAACCATGACGATGGCCCCTTTGATTGCTGATTGGCTGCTTGCCTTTGTTATGATTTCACGTCCACACTCGTCTTAGTGTGACCAACAGACCTTTTATACAGCAGATACTTCACATGTCAAAGTAAGAAAAGCACATCATTAATGATGGCTGCGTTCCATTTAGAGTACATCCTGGTATCGTGCACTCAGGCTCATTGGAACAGCTTACTAATACACTTAATGGAATGAAGCCCTCATTAATGTCGCCAGTTTTACCTGTGTTTTTATGACGAGACAAAATGTCTGCTGTGAATGAGGTCCATTACAGGAGCTGATTTAGTCACAAACTTTCAGGTAGTTTCTGTCTTGTAGTGTCCACTTCACTCTGACTCACACTCAGCTGGTTTGAAGCAGTGCTAGTGCACGTGTGTGTGTGTGTGTGTGTGTGTGTGTGTGTGTGTGTGTGTGTGTGTCTGTGTGTGTGTGTGTTGGCTCACTGCCATGGTTTACTTAACAAAGTCAGTTTCACGTGTGGCTTTTTATGCTTTGACAAGTCAAAATGTCTGCCATGAAAAGGGTCTCCAGTCAATCAAATCAAAAGCCTTGTTTTCACCAAGCGGTTCAGTTTGGTTTGGTTTGGTTCAGTTTGGTTTGGTTTGGTTCAGTTTGGTTTGATTCAGTTTGGTTCAGTTTGGTTCAGTTCAGTTTGGTTCAGTTCAGTTTGGTTCAGTTTGGTTCACATTACAATGGTTATTTTTCCATTTTCATGGTGAAACGTTGTGAATGGTTCCAGTAGAACTGTCCCATCGTTTCAATACACAGTTTATCTACAGTGTGTGTTTGTCCAGGCCGTGTTTGCCCAGTGCATGCTGGGAAAGGCCTCAGCCTGGGATGAATGGATGGATGAATGGATGGATGGAGAGCTGCTGCTGTTGCTGTTAATCACAGTGATAACACCCAGTGATGCTTGTCTAACCTGCGATATCGCACATCTCTGCGTCGGTGGCGTTCTTCAGAGCCTCCTCCAGCTCCGGCTCCAGGATCACCTGCTCGTGTATGGGAATCTCTGGTGCTGCCTTGGGCACGAAGGTTTTTCCTGGAGAGACAGAGAAATGAGTTCAGGGATAAAACCAGAGATGAAGACAGTCAGAAATAAGAAAGAACAAAGTGTGAGACAGAGAGAGGGGAACAAGCAGATAGAGTCAGTCAGTGTTCAGTATCTGTCTGTTTTAATGGGTTTTCTTCAGTCTGAATATTTTAACCTGTAAATGTGTCTGTGTTTTGGTAAAAGCTCAGTTCGGATCATGTTTCCCAAAACACCAGTAAGCCGGGGCTTATCCAGATTTGTGGAGCAGCTCTAATAAACTCTGTGTTTTCCACTGGAGCTTTCTTATCTTTTTATTTCTTCATTCATCTTCAATTTCAAGAACTGCTCTCAGACAGGACAGACGTCACGTGTGTCCCTGTTGTACGTTTGCTTTTCTGTGTATCAGATGAGCTGCACAGGAACTACAGTGCAAATATTCAGAGCCACATTGTTCCTGCTGCAGGTCTGGAAACGTCACCCTGTGGGACTGTGATGGAAATGACCCTGAAACTCAGTGAGCTGCAAAAACCCCACACAAAGCTGAGAGTCAGAGTCTGAGCTGCTGTGCAGCGGTGCAGCTCGGAGCATAACACCGCCCGGCTCTCTGAGGGAGACGGGACAGGGTCTGTGGGGATTCAAGCAGCTGCAGGTCCTTGTTGTTAGATAAACATGAGATGATATTTTGTGGCGGTGTATCTAACTGACAGGACGCCCGCTCGCCCACCTTTCTTCTCCCCAGTGAAGGGCACCAGGTCCTCCCTGTCCGGGTGCTCCATGGCCTCCTTCTCCAGGTGCTGCTGCAGGGCGTCGCGGTCAAATGGCCCCGTCGGGCTCTTCTTCGTCTGGTCACGCTGTCGGAAGCCAGCGGGCAGCATGGCATTCTGGGAGAACAGGAGGTCAAATGTTATGTTGATGTGCCATTAAGAGCAGAGAACATGAGAGAATGGATTCACTGTTGTTTCAGAGCCTGAATAAAGAGTCAGGGGAAAAAGTTTCAGATGTAGGTGCAACATTTTCATGGCTCTGATCACTGACTGCTGACTGATGCTCCTCTTTAAGACCTGTCTGTTGACTCTATGACGTATTCACTGAGACCTGTTTGTATAAAGGTGCGTTCATGGTTCTGCAGGTTAAAGCAGTTTGCATCGTTTTCAGGGTGAAACTAACAACACGTGTCACAGAGTTTGGAACGTGTGTGTGGGTGAGCTGAATCAGACCAGTCTCTGCACTCGTCTGAAGCATTTTCTCGCATCATTTTAATTTGGGAAGTTTTGTTTTGGCAACACTTGCGTCACTGGTTGAGAGAGCCGCTTGATTGCATCCTTCACTTGATCTTTCGCCCTCCTTCTCTTGCTGCTCTCTTCTTGTATGTAACTCATTTAATGACTGCGTGGGCTCACTGAGGGGAAACATTACAACATGTCTCATCTCTGAGCTCCTTCATCCTGCAGCTTTTTGTTTCACTGACACTTAACAAGCGTCACCACGCAGACCTGAGGGAACAAAAACTGCAGGGCTTCTGGAGCTCAGGCACCAGATCTGACCGCTGAGGCCCTGCGGCAGTGGAGTCAGTGACCTGAGGGCGACCACCTGGCGGGGTTAGACAAATGGAGCGCTCTTCCTCTTGTTACCTCGGGGTCCATCTCCTGCAGCTCATATTCCAGCTGATCCAGCTCCGCAGCACTGAGGCCCTTGAGGATGGCATCCTCGTCAATGTCCCTGGGGTCCGACATGGCTCCTGAGGGTCCGGCTCACACGCACACACACTCACTCATACACACCGCAGCACACCCCTGGGCGAGAGGGCACTGTGAGGAGGAGAGAGGAGACAGACAGAGGAGAAGCACAGTCAGTTACTCTGGTTGGTGTTTGTGTCGTCTGCTCATTAAGAGCCTGAAGACTTCACTCAGTCTGAACCTTCGTTTCTACAAAACAGTTACTGTCAATAAAGTTACACTGTGTCACATCTTACTGTGTCTGTATCGTACTGCACAACGTATTGTTAATGGTGTAGTACTCGTATAATGTCATATCATGCTGTTGTGTGTTATGCTGCATCCTACACTGAAAGGGGCTCCATGTGAAATTCTGTGTGTGAATTGTCTGCACACGGCTCTCAACATGGAGGTTGCTGAGCTGGCAGCTGGCAGCTAGCAGCTAACGATGCTAACTCCATGAACAGTGCTGACAGAGCTAGCAGTGTCAACCAGCAGCTCAGTCTCTGGAATAAAATGTTGGCAAACATTGGTGTCTTTTAGCGAACAGTTGCTTTTTCTCCACACAGGAAGTGACATCATTCTCTGTGTAAAGATAAAGGGTAATAATGGCGTCCTGAGCAAATGAATTAATATTGATGCTCTGGCTGTCACACACTGAACCTTTGACAGAGTATCGTATGTTATACAGTAGTGAACAGCATTATACCACACTGTGTTTGTATCGTGATGTGTCAGCGGTCGGATGAAGCTCATGGTCAGACAGCAGGATGCCACCTCGTTTTCAACCTGTTTGACAAAATGAAAAATATCTCTGTCCTCATTTTACCTGGGGGAGGGGGGTTCCCTGGAGTACCACTGTCCCTGCCCAACAGTTTGATGATCGTCATCGAGCTTATCGGCTGCTTCACAGAGCTTCAATAATGTGCTGATGATAATAATAGATTCATTTCCGATAATAAATCTGCAGTACTCAGGAGGGCGGTGTGTTTAATATGCTGTGCGGCCTCCAGGACACGGACTTACATAAGCCTCATTTTCACCTTAAAACACGCGGGAGGTGAAAACCACCCACTGATGGGCTGCAGTCTGAGAGGCGGAGAGGCAGAGCGAAGCAGAGAGGTGAAGAAAGTGACTGTAACTCTAAACCGTTAGCTCACCACACACACACACTAAAAATAGCAGGATGGAGAGAGGAGAGGAGGAAGAGTGCAGTCCCTTATTTATCAGTGACCGACACTCGCTCATACAGTAGCGGACACACCCGAAACATATCTGCACCCAGTGATGAAAAACACACAGCGACAAACAGCCTGTTGATACAGCACATGTTCTCTCAAACCAGGAAGTAGACAGTCCCTCAGAGATAAGTGAGGGCCACAGTGTGAGTAATGCAGCTATCAGGTCTGTGAGCTCCAAATTTCATCCCAACTTGGCCAGAGAAGAAAACCCATCACAGCTCAGGTCACACAGTGTGGCTTCATTCAGCCTGCAGCGTCTGTAACCACGGGAACCAGCAACATCTGAGATCTGTGATGGCAACAAGACTCCATGCAACTCTGCACCAGTTCACCAAACTCAGTGAAATCACACCTCTCTGCACGATTGATGATGTCACAGCACAAATTATTTACTGGAGAAACAACTTTCACCATCTAACACAGGGGTGTCAAACATGTGGCCTGCAGGCCAGGACTGGCCCATCAAAGGGTCTGAACCGGCACACTGGATGACTCTGCACACCTGATACTGATGCTCTTGTGAGGGCTTTGACAAAGTTTCAGGAGTTAAACAGTGAGCAGATACTTCCTGCTGCTTCAGAGGCTTCTCACCAGAATACAGTGCTCTGAAAACACAACAAATTCTTAGGGACTGTTTGTTATTTATGAGCAGAGGAGGTGGTGCAAAAAGGGGAGGCATGACAAATAAGTTTTAATCACTGGGGAGGGACTTATGTTTTATATTTTGGCTCAGGGGACGATCATGCAAATTTAAATGGTTTCATTTTGTGTTTATTTTACCACAGATTTTTAAGAATCTGTTTTCTTTCAACATGTTGCCAAAATGGGCGGCACGGTGGTGCCTCACAGCAAGAGGGTTGCTGGTTCGATCCCGGGCGTGGGAGCCCTTCTGTGCGGAGTTTGCATGTTCTCCCCGTGTCAGCGTGGGTTCTCTCCGGGCACTCCGGCTTCCTCCCACAGTCCAAAGACATGCAGATTGGGGACTAGGTTAATTGATAACTCTAAATTGTCCATAGGTGTGAATGTGAGCGTGAATGGTTGTTTGTCTCTATGTGTCAGCCCTGCGATAGTCTGGCGACCTGTCCAGGGTGAACCCTGCCTCTCGCCCGATGTCAGCTGGGATAGGCTCCAGCCCCCCCGCGACCCTCAAGAGGATGAAGCGGTTAGAAGATGAATGAATGAATGAATGTTGCCAAAATGACATCATCACAGCCAGGAACTGTAAAAACAGATATTATTATTGAAATTTCAAATTTCCGACAGTCCTCGGACACATCATGTGTGATGAATGCCTTCACACACACACCACACACACCACATAGGGGGGCCAACGAAGACACTGAGGCCTTGGTGTTTTCAGAGTGCTGTGCTCCAGTCTGGTGCCGTAGCCCCCATGTCAAGAAGCTGGACACTGCATTCAACGCCACCCTGCGGACTGTCTGCGGATGTCTACGAGCCACCCAAACACCACCACCTGCTCCTCGCTGGTGTCGCTCCAGCAGAGGTCAGATGAGAAGCAGCCATGCTGGCCGTCGCTTGAAAGGCACAGACGAGTGACTCCCATCTATTTACAAGAGCGCTTGCGTCCAGGCACCCCTTCGCTACACACGCCCAAGAACTGCTCCGTACAACATCATCTGAAACCTCCAAGGCTGCCTGGGTCAAGGCAAGATGGAGGAACCAGTGGAAGTCAGCAGAACCATCAAGGCTCTACCACTACACTGAAGACCCCACAGATGTTCCCAACCAGCACCTGCCCCGAAAGCTATGGACAACCCTCAACCGCCTGAGGACGGGCATAGGACACTTTGGGGCAATGATGCAAAAATGGGGTCTCATTGACAGTGCCCACTGCAAATGTGGGGATCCACTACAAACTGTGGAACACACAACAACCAGCTGCCCCAAACACCAGCCACCGAATGGTGATTGTGGTCTAATTGACCTGGACGGACGATGAAACACTGGACTGGTTTGTCTCAACGAAGCTGAAGGTCTAAGGACGTACACCAGAAGAAGAACGCTTCCGTCAGAAAACAAAAAACAAATCTGATCTTAAAATGGTGATATTTCATCAAAATCACTTTATTCTATGTCGAATTTGGCCAAAAAAGAAGCGTTTGCACGACAAGAGTGAAAAACTTTCAAACATCAAGGGCTAAGTTTTAAAATCTAATAACTGCTTTAAGGCGGAGGGCGTGTCGTGGATCGTCCTCCAGTCACTCACATCTAGGAACAATCTCTGTAACTGTCAGTGAGTTTCCAGTTTCAACCATGAACCTGTGTTTGCTGTGACGGATCAACCTCCTGTACAAAGTCAAGGCCTGATACAGTCCTGAGAGACCACAGTCATGAGATCGGGTTTCCTTGACAACAGCACAGAAGCCTGGTCGCCATGGAAACACAACTCCTGAGTGAAACACAAACGACGTGACCATAACCTCGTTCGTCTGATGGTCAATGTCACTGATCAGATTACGCTTTATTAGAGAGGACAAACACACACACACACACACACACACACACACACACACACACACACACACACGCACACACACACACACACACGCATACACACTTGTACTTCTATCTTTGTGAGGACCCTCATTGACATCATGCATTCCCGGCCCCTAAATCTAACCTTAACCTGAATGTAACCTGAACCCTCAAACAGGCCTTTGAAGAAGCAACGGCTGACACACACACACACACACACACACACACACACAGGCTGATAAAACAATACCTGACACGAATCAAAGAATGACATCTCAGTGTGTGGATCTGTGACGTGTTCTCTCTTTGAATTTCTCCCTTGTCATGTATGAACACATGTAAAACCCATTATCGACATTTGACCTGAGACAGACTGAACCGTCTGTCAGAATTTAACAGCTGCCATGAGGCTTTGAAGGCAGCACGGCTGAGACTCAGTCGTGATGTGAACTGTTGTTTTATTTTGATATGAATATGTTGTTGCAGCAGCACGAGGACACAAATGAGAGCAGATAGAGAAAGTAAAAAAGTAATAAGAGTAAATAAACCTAAATCAGTCCCACAGACAGTCTGCACTGTGAGAAATCTGACGGCCCGCCCATGGGCCCTGCTAACGCGAGTTTTGATAATCATAATGTGTAAAACAGCAGCTGTATCTGTTGATGTTTAATCGTATGACATATTGTTGGAAAGCATGCGCCTCACAGTGCTATTAATGCTGACCACCTCAAGATCCAACCACCACAGCAGCTCAGTAAACACTTCTGTCAGACAAACAACAAACAAACAAACAGTTGTAACTCACCTATGAAGCCTTATTATAACCACAGATGGATATGATCCAGACAGACAACAGTCCAGATGATCTAAATCAAACACATGACTCCATCCACAGATCTCCACCAGCTGCTGCTGCATCCTTTCACACCTTCACATCTCTCCACATATTATCCATCATGTCTCTGTCCTGCATGGAAACAAACCCAGCGGGCGGCGGCCATGATGGAGGCCAGCTCCTGACCTTTTGATTGACACCTCACTGAGCCAATAAGAGCTTCCACTGCTCTTGTTATGGCCTCGATAGCCAATCAGAGCCTGAGCTGAAGGAACACATTTCCTGTAGTTTAGAGGTACTTAAAGAGCCAGTGACTGGCTCACCTCACAGAGGATTATGGGTGTTGTAGTCAGTGCAGCTCCACAGCAGTTTTGAACCCCTTACTGTCACCATAGGGCCTGTACAAATGACAAATACAAAGCTTTTTCTTAACGTATGAAAAAAACATGCAAGTTCTGTAAAAATATCTCTTCATAACTGAGACAATAGAAACCGTGTTAAAACGCTCCTGTGTGTCTGCAGCTCCTCGCCGACGCCACGTGGCTCTAATGCGTAAAGCCAATGACACAAACAGGGATCACTCAGAGGAAGATGGAGGAGATTTAAAGGATGAGAGGAAGGAGGCTGCAGCTCAGAGGACCAGGGGGAGGATATTTCTACACAGACTCACTTTTTATCAGGGATCAAAGGTTTTATTGGCCTTCACTCCTCTGAGCCGAAACACAGCTTCGATCAGGTAAAAGGTCAGATTTCAAAACTCTCTACGACCTTCATAACTACAAAACCACCAAGATATGATTCCATGGTACGTCTGTGTGTTTTTATTTCAGTTTGTGATGTGGTGAGGTGACATTTAAAGGTACACTATGTATGATTTTTACAAAACTGGAATTACCGCCTCGTGGTCGTTTGCCTCAGGTTGAAAAACATGGATGCTTCACACACAGAAGATCTATACAATCAGCACAGTTTCAAGATTAGAGTCACCAATTCAGTATCTGACCAAATGTCTCCCCTTCTGTTCCTGAGATATGACGTTAAAACATGATGATGTCACAGTCAAGCTGACCTTTGACCTTTTGACCACCACATTCTAATCAGATCATCCTGAAGTAGATGTTTGTGCCAAATTTGAGGAAATTCTCTCAAGGCGTTCTTGAGATGTCGCCTTCACGAGAATGAGACGTACGTACGGACACCTGGAACACAGAATGCATCCGGCCGTGACTATAGCCGGTGTGGAGACGTAAAAACACTGCACGGACAAGTGATGCGTCTCAGTCCTCACCTCTGACCCACCATCAGTATGTGCTGGTGTGTTTATCTGCAGAGACTCTGCTCTGTCTGGAGTTTATTACTGTCTTCTTATTTTCTGTGTTTGGGGTGTTTGTGGGCGCAGCGTGCAGGTGAGGGCGGGACTTTATGAAAAGGTAGCGACCACGTGTCAGACTGTGAGAAAAAACACTGTGGACAAAGATCATTTGCAAAACCAGAGTGAACCCTGGATTCAGTTTGGCTGGTGAAATGGTGTAAAAACAGAAACCAATAAGTCCTGTCCATTAAACCTCCAGGTGTAAAACTCTCTCTGGTGACCTCTGACCTTCCTGTGAGGAAAGGTAGGAGAAAGGGAAACACATACTTGAGCTTCACTAAAAATTTTACTCTTTGTTTGAGTTATTAACATTACATTAGTCGGAGTCTGAGGTCCTGCCAGGGGAGTAACGTAGCCCAGTACACGCTCTTAAGGCCCTGACACACCAAGCTGACAGTCAGCCGTCGACCAAAGTCGGGCCGTCAGTGAGTGTCTGTCGCCCTAGTTTTTGCGGTTTTTCGGCGGCGGAGCTTGTCGGTGAGAGAGATCACTCTGATTGGCTGTTCAGGTTTTATTTCCTCGCCCCTGTAGCGAGTGAATCTGCCTGTAGTGAAACCGGGGCTAACCGGTGCTTCCTCCTCAGGCTCCACTTCACTCAGCTGCCCCACAGACCCGCTGCTTCTTCACACTTTAACCTGAATAACAAACCGGAGCTAGCTGGGAGCGGCTAGCGGAGCGTTAGCCGCAGCATGACCGGAGGGAAGCACAGCCAGTTAGCCTCCGCTAGTCTCTGAGCTAGCCCCGGCTCTCCGTTTGGATCCAACCGGAGCACCGAGCCCTGGTTTGTTATTCAGGTTAAAGTGGGAAGAAGCAGCGGGTTTATCGGGCAGCTGAGTGAAGTGGAGCCTGCGGAGGAAACACCGGGACCGTCTGGATGTAATAGTCCGTGGAGGTGCTGCGGTGCTCGGCTGCACAGATAGGAAACCCCTCGGCTGACAGGATGTACCACTCTCTCACTCCGCTCTCTCTCACGCAGGCGCAGAACGTACGTGCTACTTGGCCGTCGGATGTAGTCCGTGTAGTGTGTTCAAATGCAACTGACACAGGGCGACGTGAGGCGACATAGACGATGCAACAGTTGGCTTTCGTCGCCGCTAGTTCTTTGATGTCGGGTTGGTGTGTCCGCACCTTTATGATGAGGCCTAATGCACGCCATTGTGCACATGACTCGTCACATGATCAGAGACTTGACATTGGATGACATCAACATACATATTTTCAATAATCATCACTGCATATCTGTGTATGACAAAAAATACCAAAGAAAATAAGAAATTATTTACTAAATTGAACAATTTTAATAGTTTATTTTAGTTTATTTGGAATAAGCATATAGTTTGTTAAATTTTTGTTACAGATACTGTTGATTTTACAAAAAAAGAAAAGAAACATGATGGAGATGGGTGTCCATTTTTCAAGGGCATATATACCGAATTGCACTGATTTTAATTTAACACAGGCAGATTTCCAAGTTGACCATCACCCATAAGGGCCCATTCTCCACCCAACACATTGTTGGAGGGCCCACTCTCTCTATGGGGCCCCATGTACAACCGCACTGCCTGCACTGTCTATATTTACGCCCCTGTGTCCTGCTGTGTCTTATAGAAAAGCATCAAATGATGTCATTTAAATAAAAAATACTGTGTCTCTGTGGTCATTTATCAGGATACGATTTCTAATTTTTTTTCTGGTTTAAATCTGCTTTATGGAAAAATGATGTAAATCTCCATGTTCAGACAGTAACTCGTCTCAAACTGAAACATTTTGATTTGAAAATGTTAAAAAAAAGAGTAACTCTCTGTATCAGATGACAATAAACACATAAATCTCCTGTGTGACGGTGTCTCAGTGTGTTTGTTCTCTACTGTATTGAACTTGGAGAGCAGTGTGTGACTTAAGAAGTGAATGTGACCCACGGCTCCATCCAAACGAGGCTCATGTGATTTGCCTGCAGTCAAGCCTTTGAGCCGCGCTTATTGTTGAATTAAATGCATGGCTGTTTCCTGACACTCGAGCTAAGTGTGAAGGCTCAGACAACTGCACACCAGCAGCCTGCCAGTCAAGGAGCCGATGAATACCTTCACATGTGCAGCTTCAGACAAACGTCACGCTGAGCACAATGTTTACTCATCTCATACTGTGACTATAAATCCAGATTACATCGATACTCTTTTATTCTGAGGGGACGTTTATCACCAGCAAAGGTTACGTTATCAATGAACTGAGTGGCCTGTGACAGATAAGAGTAAATGACTCAGTGGTAAGCTGACAAACAGCCCGGCCCTCCGCTGTCTTTTCATTTGTTGTGACATTTGGTGTGACACGTTCCACAGAGCAGGAAGCCTCCCACCACACTGGAAACACACTGGATGGTTGTGAATGTGCATCTGTCACCAGCAGTCCCAGCAGGATTTCTGTATGAACCACAGCAGACTGGGAGTGGAGGGCTGTCACCTGCTGCTGCCAGCTGGCTGCGGACGTTCTTTTTCCAGTTTAAATCTCAGCTCGTCCTGCACCTGCAGTCACTGTCTGTGTTATGGCCGTGACTTGTTCTGAGCCTGCTCATAAATTTATGCTTTTATTGGGGTGGGTTAATGTCAGCGACGTATATGATCTTTAAATATTCAAAGCGTGTGAGAGTGTCAGGTGGTCTGATTTTACCCTCAGTGTGTCACAGGTCTAATGTTCTCCAAACACCACCGACGTGTGACTCTTCTTAACACGCCAGAACAGAATTTCTCATCATTACTGCGACAGTCAGTAAATCATTTTAACATTCTCCTGAGATAAATGTCATGATTACAATTATCTGGGATGGTGAGGGAGGGGGGGGGGGGGGGGAGACAGAGAGTTAAACAGGCAGCTCAGTTAGATTTAATGAGAGCTGTGGGCTCATTCTGTGACTGAAGTGGGCTTTGATTAAAGTTGGATGAAATTAAACTGAGTGTGAGCAAACTGAACTCCTGCAGTAAGAAATGTGCTCTGTGAGTGTGAGCTTCACTTCAGTATTTATTTTACCAACTTACAGCTGGATCAATAGCTGATCAGAAGATGAATCAACCTCACAGCTCACCTGAGAGTCAGAGGCCTCACACTCCCAACACACACCTGCACAGGTGATTTTACGTTCACTTCCATCCAATGTAAACAGAGTGGGGAATGAAATATTTGTTTCTGGTGGCATGTGGAGTTTAACTTTGTTGAACCTCTGACTTCAACCAACAGCAAAGACGTCTGTGTGAAGGAGACACTCAGTCTGTCTCCAGTCACAGTGAAGTGGAGCTACAGTTCCAGCTGGACGAGGACATCTAACTGGCCTACTGTCCTTGTGCCAGTATACAAGCACGGGAGGGGAATCCATTTATTGAGCCAAGTATGTGCGACTCCTCTACGATAGGTGGAGATATGCCCCCTTTCAGCTTGTTAGTATTGGACCTTTTTCCTGTTGACCTATTACGTCACAGACCAAACAATGGACAAACAAGTTAGCTACGGTTAGCTAGCAGCTAACTGGTACCATGGTGGACAACTTTACAGCTCTGTACATTTGGTCCGTCCAAAAAGTCACAATGCCAAAGCAAGTGTAACATATAAGCACAAAATCTATAAACAGACATTAAAGATCTACTTGAATTTGGTTTTTATACACGTCGCTGGTCGCTGCTGATTGGGTCACACCTCTGACACACCCAAACACAACCCTCAATGCCAACAATTCAATGACACATGTTACACACTGTTATGAGACTGAGCGTGTCCCTGATGTGTCGGTGCACTGCTGCATGAAATGGCCCTGCACCAAGGCTATATATTAAAGGCTGGGACTCTCTGACCCCATGACAGTCACACGCACAATGGCACTGCAGCTGTGATGTTGGAGGGTTCCAGCAGATGGCGCTAGAAATAAAGTGATGTTGTTTGCTCAGGTGCTCGTAAGGCCCTGACACACCAAGCTGACCTTCAACGTTTGGTCGTCCATGAGCATCTTTCACCCGAGTTGGTGTGTCCTTCTACGTTGAGCCTCATCTGTCACCATCAGCTTTATTTGTCTGGATCAGCCTGTTGAATCAGCAGCGGCAATGGAGGAGCGCGTCAGTGAATGACCTCCCTCTGACTGTGAGCTTAGCTCAGGTGAGGAGCAGAGGTGGGTGAGGAGCTAAAGTCCAGAGGGAGTGAAACCAAACCAACTTGTTCCATGAGGTCAGATTATTTTTCTCTTTAGCAGAAACGTTTCCTGATGGTTTGTGTTATTGTTCACTGGCGCACGGTAAATATGCTCTGATTGTGTTGTTCATGTGCTAACTGGCTAACTAGCATCAAGACGCTCTTCCTGTTTCCCTTTTTAATGATGGATACAGACGACCGCCGTCTGCTGCTGTGGAGACGTATTTCCTCTCAGCAGGAGCAGAACGGACGAGCTGATTGGCCTGGAGTCTTTACAGTGTGTTCATGTGCAACTTTTTGAACAAGACACGGCGGGTCCATGTCATTGGTTCGACATCCCATTAGTCCGACTGTCCGCGGTGCTGAACGGCTCGCGGCGGGCGTATGGTGCGCCACGATCGGCTTGAGGCGGAGCAGGCTCACAGCTTATGTGTTTGTCACTTTCTTTTTCATTTTAACCCACACCATGATCTTTTCCTGACCCTAACCAAGTGGTTTTTGTGCCTAAACCTAACAGACCTTAACCCACAGGGCATCATGATGATTTCGGAACGGACTTCGGAACAATGAGTTTAATATGGTCGGAACAATGGGATGTCGAACCAATGGGCTGTCGAACCAATGGGCAGTTCCCGACACGGCAACGTCAGGCGATGCGACGGGGGCCTTCGTTACCACTTGCTCTCATAAGTCAGTTCAGTGTGTGTGGGCCTTTAGGGTGCACTCGGCCAGACAGAACTTTTTGGGTACACTCGAATGGGTGGCGGCCGACGTACAATTCTGACTGCAGACGCCTCAGTGACAAAAATCAATCATCCACATGTTCTGTTATACAGTGCCAACTATTGAGCCTTTAACCAGATTTCACTCTGCCTGTGTTTTACTCCGATGATATGACGCTATGACTTCTCCTCTTTCTAACCTCCCTGCCCTGCACTCAGCTCAGACACAGGATGTGATGTCACGGTTCCCACGAGGGTAATGAATAAATATTAATCAGAGCGACCCCAGATTGTGAATCTGTGGGAGGGACGCTACAGTTTGTTGAACTAAAGTTGGACACAAACAACATTAAAAAATCTATTTCTAAACAGGTCACATGACGACTGTTCAACATCCGTTCAGTCGAAGTTGAGCAGAGGTGACCTCTGACCTGCAAGAGGTCACACCAAAACAGGAAACACATGCTTGAATTTGTCAGGTTTCAGTAGAAGTGAGGCAGAGAGTATTTTCTGGACTGTAACGTGACTGTACTTTAACTGTGTGAGGTGTAGCTGAGCTCCATCATCAGAAGTTACAGCGAACAGGTAAAAAATCTCACAGACAGCTGCTCAGATTCTTCTGTCCTACATCTACAACCAAATGTTAAGTTCAGTGCGCGAGCGCTTTGTTCAGTATTCACAGATTTCATGCTTCAGTCTAGTTCAGGATGCACTGAGCGCCTGCTGAAGTCTGTGAGAAAAGATTCTTATTTTGAGTTCAGTAAAAACATGTGAGCTCGTTCAGTGTCTTTTGTCCTCGTCCATGAAGGAGCTGCAGCCACTCTGTCAAAAGCAGCAGTGAGGAGTTAGTGTGTGTTTTATAAGGCACAGACCATTACAAGGGTTTAGATTTCACAGTGACAAAGGTTATACACTCATAAATGTTCCGGAATGATTTACACGCCGCTCCTGTGCCAGGGCGTTTGATTTTACAGGAGCAGAAAATAAACTTTGAGGTCATTCCTCGTGTTTCTCTCATCTTTGGAGGGTGCTCGTCTATTTCTGAGTGTAATGGCAGCAGATTTTTTTTTTTTTTTAAACGACCTGGCTGCACCCTGACAGCTCAGAAGATTTGTCACCATCTGCAGGTTGCCTTCTCCACATCTTACCGCCCAAGTGTAACATTCCAAATCTGCCCTCAGATTAATTTTAGCTTCACAAGTCAGCTACTTCCAGCCGTGTGAATCCTCCAGGGCTTGGGTTGCTCCTTAAAGACGGTATCAGAGCACCACTGAGGCCCAGAGAGACAACACTGGCTGCAAACAGAAATTTATAAGTTGGAAGTTAAGTTCAGCTAAGAGCTTGTTCATGCTGCAGCGCACTGAAGCAGATATTCATAAAGAAGCAATAAACTGAATTATTTTTCCAGACACACAGACAGTTTGCAGGTGGTGTGTGTCAACACAAAGACATGTTTTCATGCTGTGACTGAGCTGAATCTGCAGTTAAGTCCACACTTTACAGATGTCATACATTAATGGATCCCAACTGGGCAGGGTGTGCAGGCGGAGGGCAAACCTAACCCTCCTTCCCGGTGTCCAAACTCTGCAGCCCCCCTGGGACAACATCTCCAAATCCCCTGTGACGAATTAACGGCACAGCGATGAACAGCTATTGGACGGCTTAACCCCTCCACATACCACACTGATAGCTTCATTTGAGCGACAGCATTTCAGTTTTGGGCTGCAGAAGCCTCCCACAGGGTGACACACACAGTTTCAGCTGGAAACTCAACTCAGCACCAGAAACAAAACTCAGTCCAGTCTCCAAACTTCTGCACAGAAACATCTGATCTTTGGACAACAGTTCAGCAGCTTCTGTCATTCATCCTGCAGCTTTGTCCCACCTCAGACACACACACACACACACACACACACACACACACACTCACACACACACACACACATAGAAAACGGACCCCCCCAAACAGGCAACCCAGAGAGAAAGCTTAAAGAGTGGACCCCCCCCACAAACCCCACAGAGAGCGAGAGAAGGAAGCAGCCTCACACTCACCTTCACTGAAGCGCAGTGCTGAAGCCCCTCAGAGAGGCAGAGCCTGCAGTTAGAAACCCCCCCTCCTCTCTGTCTCTATGTCTCTCACTCACTCTCTGCCCCCCCCCCTCCTCTCTGTCCTGTGTGTCAGGCTTCAGGCTCTGCTGAGACAGCCATACTGACCAGCGGCACTTTGAGAAGTCAGCATTTTATTATTTTGGCTGTGAGAGAGGGAGGGGCGGGGGGCGGGGGGGCATGAACTCATGTTCATCAGCCGTTTAGTTACACTGAGAGCAGACAGACACACAGAGAGCAGGGCTGACACCTGCTGGTCTGAGCTGCACACTGCACCTCTTCCTGTCTGACTGAAGTGTTTCACTGCTGGAAAGTTGCTCTTCACATAAACTGTTGTGTCTCTGCAGTAACGACACAAGTACTGGTGGAAACTGGTGCTAAATGACCAGAGAAAACAGAGACAACAGGCTGTGGCATTCGCTTTTCCTCATCTACAACTACCAGAATGCACTGCACTGGACCAATGAACGCTCCCGCTGGTGGGTGACGTAATGCAGTGCTGTGCAGGTGCTCCAGTGGAAAAGAAGAGCATCCCCTCATCAATTTTATTTTTTGCATACACGAAAAAATGTGGGCGCACAAAGTGCACCCTGCAGAGAGGTTTGTGTCTGCAGCTTGAGGCCTGAGTGCACAAGATTTATAACGAGGTGCTGATCACTGGCAGCAGACTTGATCATAGAAAACAAGTGTCACACACTCTGACACATTTCTTTTATTCTGATGATGACGTTTGGGCCTTTGGGCCTTCTTCACCATCAACAGTCACACTGAGACACAGGTACACTCACCTGTTTTATGGTCCACACCTTTGGCACACAGCAGATGATGGTTAGATGATGAGGCCACACCATCAGGTCGAGCAAAACACAATGTAGAGCCCTCAACAACAGTTAAACAGATTATGGAAGAACCAAAAACTGCATTTTCACATTTTTGCATCGACCCCTGCAGGTCTCCTCCTGAGAGAGAGAGCACATATATTTACATGTACACATTAAGTTTGAGAAAAGTCTTCTGCAATTAGACCCCATCATGATGTCATATATTTCAGATGGGTGGCAGAGACGTAGTAGACTAGGGAGCCCCCCCTCTATGGAGCCTAGACGCTGGTGATGATGAGAAAAGATGAAGAGGGAGCTGAGGATCTGGATGTGAAGAGGAGTGGGCTTTTGATGAGCTCGTCCTGGACTCTGGATGAGGTGACTGGAGGGTGTGACAATGCTGCCTTGAATGAAAGCTGACAGGAGCTGAGAGGAGAACAGGTTTAAAGTTTGGCAGCAGCGACATGAATGGCTGAAGGAGTGGCGGGACAGAGAGAGAACTGTGAATGAATATGGCATAAAGAAAGTCTTCCTGAGTGAAGTGAAGCTAAACTTCATTTAGCTACACGCGGTCTGCCCCGGGGCCTCCTACCAGCTGGACCAGGAGGATCCTGATCAGATGTTGAACCACCTCAACATGAAGGAGCAGCGGCTCTACTCCGAGCATCATCATCTCCGGTCCTCCTCCCGGCTGCACCTTGAAGTCCTGTCTTTAAATATCACAAACAGAATCAGAGACAAGGGACGACCCTGGTGGAGGGACAACACCCGCTGAGGACATGTTTGACTTTGTGCTCAGTATTTGGACACAGCTCTCACTTTGGTTACACAAGGACTGGATGGCTTGTAGCAGCGACCCTGGTACCTGTGTTACCACAGCACCCCCATGGGCCATGGTTGTAATCTACACTTCTGATTGTTGACGCCACTAAATCCCCCCAAGTCTTTGAAAACTATTCTATCAGCCAGCGACCTTAGATTATACAGTGATGATAAACAACAGCAGCATCCAGTTATGTTTTAATGTCGTGCATGAATCCAGATGAGCCTGTATGAACTGTGTTCACTCTGTTTCACTGAAGCCAGACTTGTTCCTGCTGCAGGTGGGCGGGGCAGGTCGCAGACAGACACCACCTGTCAGGCATAATACAGCTGAACTAACTGTTATACGAACTCAGACTCAACACACACATGAACATATTTAGATTAACACATTAAGACTAAAGGAGCCAAAAATGTTTGCTAAGTTCACATAATCATATGTTTCACATTAATATCAAAGGATGAGCAGCTCATGTGATGTAAAACTTATTTCTGGATGTTGTGTAACAGCGCGTGATGATACAGGCAAGTTTTTATCAACACTATCAGTTTGGACTGAAGATGTTTGGCTGTCAATGTTTTACACATCAGCCTCTGAGCTGCAGTCCTGATGGTGCAGACTGACAGTGAGTCTCTGCTTTTATCTCAACAGACAAACTGAGTGATGCTTTTATGAATAAATGGTCAACTTTGAAAATGTTGCATCAACACATCCTCTTTTCTGTTTGTTTCAAAACCTCCATCAGCTGCTTTTGCCCTTTTTTCACCACTTGTGCCACCTCTTCCTTCCCCTCCAAGGTTTCATCTCCTCTTTGTCTTCATTAAGATCCTCATTCATCCTCCGTCACACTGTGTCTCTGTGCTCCACTTTCTAATCCTCTTTTTTTGTTGCTTTATTCTCCACAGTTCTTTCACATTTCTTGCTCCTTCACAGCTTCCTGCGGCCTTACTGAAACATTAATGCAACCTCACTTTCAAACTGTCACCTCTTATTTCTCCTCTCTCGTCACTTAAGTTTTGAGTGCACTCGTCTGCTTCAGTTATTATTAAAACATGACCGTCCTCTTTCTTTCTAATAAAATCTTCAGGTTCCAAAATCTGTTATTCCTCACTGATTTTCTGATTTTGAGGCAGTGTGGTGAAGTCATGTGTCGTGTAGGGTTGCAACAGCATGAGACGGTGCGATTACTGTCTCAGAGAATATCGCGGCTTCACAGTTTCATGATATTCAGAATATATCTTATCAGTCAGGATGAGCCTCAGAGGAATGAAAAGAGGAGGGTTACTGTTGGTTGAACAAACGTTGAAACCTTTTTGTTAATGAAGTTTGTGTAAAAAAATTTCCTCTTAGAAAATAAATAAATAACTCAAATAAAGGAGAGATTCTTCGTCCAGGTTCATTTTTTTCAATATTATAGATAAGCAAATGTACACAGTATGATAACCGTCACCTTTTAAATCACCGTAGACCTTGTAACTGACATATCACTGCAAACCTGATGTCATGTTAAAAGTCTCCCATCCTGTTACAGTAACTGACAGTAACTGACAGTAACTGACAGTAACTGACAGTAATTCCCAGGTTTGTCATTTAAAAAGAAATAAACAATGAGGAATTCCCGTCTGAAGGGAAAGTGATTGTTACTTCAGTAAAGCTCCAGTGAAATTCCCCTGAATGACCCTTTGGTTCATGCACACATCCTCCTCCTCCTTCTTCATCACTAGGTGGCAGCAGACAGACACTGGCAGTGAAACAGCAGCTCTGAGGAGGTTCTTATGAAATCGTTGCCTTCAAACAGGCAACTCTGTGTTTTGACTGTACAATACCCTGCAGTGTTTGGCACTCAGGCTACGAACCAGCTGCAGGGCTGCATGAGGAAAACAAGATGTGCAACAGAGAGCTCATCAAGAAATCTTCAAAACATTATTTTATCGATGATTTCCAGAGAAATAAACTGTCTCTGATTCCATTCAGTTCAATATAACTTTATTTATCCTGAAGGAAATTCCTGTGCCAGAGAATGCTTGAAATTACAGTCACACAAAAAACTGCAACAACAGTTAGTGTTCAGAAACCAGTAAGAACCAGAACAACCGGTGTGTTCCCTGCGTCAGGGTCACACACTGGGCCCAGTTAGTGTTCAATATCAGGCAAAATATGAAGTGTGTCGGGAGCAGAGCCTGACAGAGAAACATTTCAGTAACATGAGTACAAGTGTCACAACAGATGAAGTAAAATGGTGGAAAAATGCAGATTGATAATTGACGTTATATTGTACATATGATCTGTTGTATTGCATGAGTTATATTGAACTGACCATTATGATATTCATGATGATTGTTAGTGTGATAGTGAGAGATGTGGATTTAACCCCTGTGTGTCCTCTGCTGTCAATCCAGGACAAAAATGTTCACACCAAAGACGTGATGAAAATATTATATATTAATATTATTTTTCACTGAGTGCAAACTTTTAACAAACTTCAGTGCTGATCATATCTGCAAAATATTAATTTATTTTCAGCATCTTCACCTGTTCAATGACACCTTGTTTACATGATGTCACTGTTGTTTTTTCATTTAAAAAGATTGAATTGTTTTCTGGATACTAAATGATAAGTGGAATATTTATTTTTATGCAAATGTTCAGCAACAACATTAATTTGTGAGACTGAAAAAAACCTTTGAGGAGAAAAATGCATCAAAAAGCTGCAATGAAGACGTCATACATTCATATAATTTTCCTAATTTAAATTTTTCAGCCAACCTCAGTTCTGATCAAAACCAAATATTGAACAAACATTCATTCATTTTCAGCATTTTAACCCTTTAAATGCCAGTTTATTTACATGATATCACTGTTGTCTATTGATGGAAAATGAAAAAAAAATTGAAAAAATATAATTATTATTTGAAAACGAAATGAATTTTATTTTTATTTTTTGTGCAGTGTCAGATTAAAAAACCCTTTGAGGACAAAAATATCTGCATCAAAAAGCAGCAATGAAAATGTTATAAATTCATATTATTCTCTAGTTTCACTGAGTTAAATCTTTTAATCTTCATTCATTTGCAAAATGTTAACCCTATAAGTGTGAGTGTGTTCACATGATGCACGACACAGGCACGTATATGTACACCAGATGCATCAACACAGACAAAGTTACTGAAAGAAATAAAATGCAAAAACCCAAAAATGTCCCCGAGGACGCAGAAGGGTTAAACCTGCTTACAGACCAGTTTGCTTCCGCCCTGATTGAAACCCAAAAGACAAAATTCCATTCATGTGTTGGCTCTCTGCCAGATTCTTCACATTGTTCACCTGAGCTGGACTGCAGCATCACACACACACACATGTTACCTGACTGCATTCTGTTCCCTGTGTCACACTCTGCACCATAGAGACACCAGCAACAAACAAACCCTTCAGTCCTTTCTGTTTCCAACAGCAGACGTGATCCACATAATCCGATCTGAGTGTGAACACACACACTCCAGAGTTCTCACACTTTTCATTCTGTTGTGTAAGCGTTTACTTTATGAGCTCAGTTACTCTGTTTCTGCGAGTCTGCACATTCCTCTGATGGTACATGTTGCACCTGCAGACGCTCTTGAAGGGTCAGTTCACTCAAAACACAACAAGAGATGAGTTCCAAAGTTTTAAAGCTCCAGCGTGTCGCATTTTAGTGGAACATGATAAAATCAGTGTGATTATCAATCGTCTGAAAAACACAGATTTTTTTTTTAGCATCTTTATTCAGTGTTTTTACGTGTTATAATCAGCTGGTGTGTTTGTTCTGGAGACGAAGAGACCTGCATGTCTCGGGCCGGTTGCACAAAACACTTCAAGTTAAGATTTTTCCTAAAGTTCTAGTTAAGGTTTCCTTGCACAAAACACCCTTAAGTCTCTTCCGTAGGGTTTCCTTAAAATGTTCACTTAAGTATTTATGGTTTTGTCCTTGTCTTGATCTTATACTTAAAGAATCCCTCGACTGTTGCACAAAAGACCTTAGCAACCAAAGCAGGGTAAAAGACCTTAAGATACATCTGTCTCTGTCTTATCTGCAACATGACTGAGTTTATGGTGATGAATGAAAAACACCAACACGCCCTGAGAAGAGTGTTCTGTGACCAGGAGAACTTAAAGGTATACGCTTTTGATTTTACACTTTAGATTTGACTGAATTCATTTTCCTCAGTTGTTTTCTGTATTTGAGAATCAGATTTATTTTGTAGTTTGTGTTTTCTAAGACTGTATTCCTCCAGAACTTTAATCTTCTCCTCCTCTGACCGGTATGGTTTTCTTGTTTTCTTTTCTTCTTACATTTTTTCACTTTCTAACTAAAAGGAAACTCTGTGAGACAAAAACAGGCGTCACAAGAGTGAGTCCAAGCAAACAAACAATCTTCATGGAAACTTGACAAAGGAAACTTTTTAAGGGATTCTATGCAACTGTGTAAGTCCCTCAGCTAAGAATGAATTAAGCCTTAAGTGTCATGGGAGAAAACTTAAGATCCGGGATCCGGATGCACAACACACCTTAAATTATAAGAGAAGAAAGGTGAGCACTCGGGTGGTGGCAGGTGCTGGCCTAACAGCTTGTCTCCAACATTCCAAACAGCCTCAGAGAAACACTGATTTGTGACGTTAAAGGTTTTTATTCAGAGTGTTTCCTGGTGTGAATCAGCTGGTGTGTGTGTTTCTGAGAGGAAGAGACTCTGTGGATAATTCAGCTCCTCAACAATCAACACTGAAGGAATTCTGACCAGGAGAAGTTTCAGCTGGTTGTAATCTGTAATCTGTAATCTGTAATCCTCACTGAGAGATGGCACTAAATCTCCTTACATCTCATGCACTGTTCTTCTAAATCACACTCAAGGAAAAGCATGACAATAATGAGTGGAGACAGAATAAGTTCAGATGCACAAAGGGTCTAAACATGATGTGCATCAGACGCTCGTGGCCTCCGAGCTCATTCTCACTAACCTCTGCAGATAGTTTCAGTTTTATCCGTTCAGATTTTCTCTCTGAGATTTTTGCCAACGTAATCAAAGTGAACAGAATAAAGTTTGTTCTCCTCAGAATATAACACAATACAAGTATGTAGACGTAATTTTCCAGATGCAGGATCCAGGTTACCGTGGAAACCCCCAGACCTCTGGACAGTTTTTCATTGGAGTGACTTTCTACCAGAAATAGTCCCTGTGTGAAACGTGTTGGCAGTGAAGTGACGGGATTATCCTCACTAACCACACAACAGGCAAATAATGTGTGTGTGTGTGTGTGTGTGTGTGTGTGTGTGTGTTTACTGTACTGACCTTTTAAACTCTTGATTTTCTCTCAAATTTCCTCTGAAGTTTTGCAAAACTTTATGACAACATCATTTTCTGCTTGATGCAACAGCTCAGTGCGTCGACACAGTGTTTACACCCAGCGAACCTGAGATCTGCCAGAAAAATGAAATGAGGGTCATTATGTCTGTTTCTATGTGTCCTATATTTCCTCTGCATGACAGATCAAAACACTGTGCAGGCTGAAACAATGCCTGGTATGTGACCATGCATATAGGCATCAGTGAGGTTAAATAGTTTCAAAGTGTCAGTGAGGAGATTGTTTTTAACTTTACTGTCAATAAAGTCAACAAAATGTGTATTGTTTTATAACTGTGGTAAAATCAACGTGATGAAATGTGTTGCTCCAGCTCAAGGTCAAGGTCAAGGTCAAGGTCAAGGTCAAGGACTCAAATTGAATTTAATGTTTCTCCATTTTTCAAACTGAGTTTTAAAAAGACAGAAATCAGTTCTCAGAATTTACAGAGGACAAAACTCAAACCACAGTTTGTACCAGAAAATGTACGTGTGTGTGTTGTGTGTGCTGTATGTGTTGTGCGTGTGCTGTACGTGTGTTGTGTGTGCTGTTCTTGTGTGTGTGCTGTACGTGTGTTATGTGTTGTGTGTTGTGTGTTGTGTGTGTGTGTTCTCTCTCTGCGTGGGCGTTTCCAGTTAAATGACTCAGTCACCAGAGGGAGGGGAAGTGTGCGCCAGATTACTGATCTGAGACTATGTGAGTAAACCTGAGAGAGAAACAGTGAGACTGAGAGATGGATGGACCGAGATATTCAGGCATGAAGCTCGGCACAGACCGGACAACAATCTGAACCATCGGACACCCACTGCAAACACTGACAGTAAAGTCGAGCGCTGTTTGGAGCTGCAGAGACGAGACTGATTATCTGATGGAGCAGAGTAAACACATGAACTGATATTCTGACTGAGCAACACGGACAAATGTTGCAACGTGTTTAAAACAGACTGTGTTTGTTCTGTTGAGACAGAAACACACTTCCTGCTGAGACAAAGGTTTATAAACCAAATAGAGTTTGACACACTCAGAGCAAAACAACATTCAGTATTTACCAGAGGAGAAAAAAGGTCAGAGCGAGTTTCAGTTTCAGTTTTCAGTTGAGTTTATTTAAGACAGGTCACTGCAAAATACAGATGTTCAGTACAACTGTTACTAACTGTTACAATCCCTTGATGCACTTACTGGAAACTATGAGTGGGAGTGATGGTGCCCTCTGGGAGCCAAAGGGTTAATGTGAGACGAATAGGAAAGAGCACAGGTGTAAAAATGCCAGAATTAGCCAAGAGCCTATTTTTCATGTGTAGCCGCTCGACCAAGATGTTTCACAAGGCGACAAAGAAACAACCAGAAAACAAAAACAGGTCACAGTTTAAACGACTTCTTTAAACACTCCAATGTGAGCAGGATGTGCGACGTCACACTTAACATGACACTAAAGGAACAGTCTGACATTTTTGGGAGACATGCTTATTCATGTTCATGTCACAGACCAGGGGCGTAGATACAGACAGTGAGGGCAGTGTCATTGCACTGGGGCCCCTGGGGTGGAGGGGCCTGTAGAGAGAGCGGGCAAGTGGAAGTGATGCGGATTTCCGCCTTGGACATATTCCTGTGCTCATTGATAATTGATAAAAAGAAAGAAACCTATTAATTTAAAAATGGTGCCATTTGCTGTGAATGTCCTCAAAAAGGCAAACACATGTGTGACTGGTTTATTTATTTTGGAAAATGTTATGTTTTTTCTACGTAAGCTATAAAATCTATAAATAAACTATAAAAAAATGTTCAATTAAATTATTTATTTCTTACTCTCTTTGATATTTTTGTGAGCTATGCAGTGATGATTTCTGGGTAATATGTATGTTGATGTTGTCCAATGTCAGGTCTCTATTTGCTTCAAGACATAACATGCATGATGACAGCATAAAATAATGGACACTGTGACGTCACCCGCTGGTTTATAGAGTCCTGTTTTGAAGCCACAAGTTCAGCATTTCGGCCGTCGCCATCTTGGTTTTTTGGGGCCAGAAGTGACCATATTTAGATGAGAGGCTGGAGCTAACCTTAATGCTAGCAGCTAGCTTGGTTAGCATGCTTTTACAGCTATCAGTAACTTTAATAATGCTAATTTTTACTAACGGAAAAAAGGCTTAAAACCATTAAAAACAAAATGTTGCTCCTCTTTAAAGCAGAGGTGGCCGAACTACGGCCTGCTGCCCGTCTGCAGGTTGTAAAACACGAGGTGCACCACACTGCCTTTTTAATTGAATGTAACTAATAAAAAAAAACACTTGCTGCACCTTTTCATTGTTGCCAGGCAACCACCCCATCACCTCCTCACACTAACCTTCCTGTGTGATCAATCTACAGTTTCTGTATCCTGCAGTAATCAGTGTGTAGCTGCTGCCATGTTGAGGCAGAGGGTGCTGTCTGTAGCTCTGGTTGAGGGTGAGAGGCTGTCAGCAGATAAACAGAGATCTGTGTGGGTACATGAGACCC
>NC_065511.1:45041088-45051061 GCF_006386435.1 Epinephelus moara
TTTTGGTCCGGACGGGGACTTGAACAGGCGACCCTCCGGTTCCCAACCCAAGTCCCTATGGACTGAGCTACTGCCGCCCCAAACTGAGCTACTGCCAGCAACCACTACCACCAGTTTCTCCTCCATTGTTTACCAGCTGTAAACTGGTTGTCATGACCACCACAGAAGCCCCGCCTCTCACATCATCCCATTGAACAATGGGGAAAAAGCAGAGCTGACGTGTGGCACTCCTCTGCTCTCAGCTCAACTTTTTTTTAATTTGCGGAGTTCAGAGCGCTGCAGCAAAACGCCAGGTGCAGAAATGAGGAGTGCAGAATTGTCGAGCGAGCAAAAAGTTTCATTCTTAGTAAAAACTGTTACGAAACCATCAGGGCCTTGAGAGGGAAGCTGGATGTGCCCTGTCTTGCTGTACACTGGTGTGAATTTAAGAAGATAAAACAAGAGAAACTGTAGCCGGCTTATTTCAACTCGAGCCAGAAGCACTGGAGAACGTTATCGAACAACAAAGTACATTAACATTTGTAGACCATGTGTAAACACATCACATTTTGGGTTAACTGGAGTTCATACTTCACTCTACTGAACTCAGACCTGTCGTCCTCGTTTGTGGACATTTTTTTGTGCCATCTAGTGGTAGTTAGAGCACATTACACTAACCCATGTAAAAGCAAGATGGCTGCCATCTCTCCCAAGTCAGTCCCCACACAGAAGTGGACAAGGTCCACACCTGATCACATTTTATGGTTGAAACAATTTATGATTGATAATGTTTATAGTTTGATATGAGGACACGTGACCAGTTTTAACAACAGCAGCAAGATAAGACGCTGTAAGTTAGGAAGTACTTGTTTGAAGATACTGGGACTTTATTATTGTTGACAATGTTTAGTCTTTTATACTCCTACTGATAGGAGTATAAAACTAGAGTCCTACTGATCCCAAATAGCTGGGAGAAATAAAAATGCATACCAAACAAAAGTTTGGGTCTCAGGAGGATACACTGTCGCGTGTAAACCACTTGTTGTAAAGTAAAAAGTTAAACTTTATTTACTGTATAAATACCTCTCTGGAGCAGGCGTCACAAAACACCTCACAATAAACTTCTGAATGATTATATTCATGTTGTAAACATCTGACAACCTGCTCTGGAAGTTCTGCCCTTATGTTTCATGTTGATGACAATAAAACAGATTAAACTTTGAATGTGAGGGAAGGGGAGGCGAGGCGGGGTTGTCCCAGTTCAGCAGGAAGTCTGCGGGGCCTCCCCTCATATTCAAACATCTGAACCTCTGGGGACTAAAGCGAAGCAACAACAACCACTCTGCTTCTTCTTCTGCTTCTTCTTCTTCTCTGTTCGGTGATAAATGATCACAGTTGTTTCCTTTCCTTGTGACTTCTCTCACACATACACACCGTCACACCTTCAGCCTGGAAACCGGATGTCAGACTACCTGCTTCCTCATTCACTGTAAAAGGGGAAACACATAGATGGAATTCTTGTAAACTTCGTCACTGTGTTTTTTTCCACCAGTAGGGGGCGTTGACGAGTGACATTCTCCAAACGGGCAGACAAAAGGTCTTTGTCTCGTAAAGAATGCAGCCCATTCTGCTGCTTCTCCTTTGTGTGTGTGTGTGTGTATGTGTGTGATCACAGCAGGAGCACTTTGTGTTGACAGCAAACACACAGCGCCGTCCTTCACGTTGTGTTGATGATGTTCCCAGGAGGAGCAGTGAATATCACACAGACCACATGGAGACATTCCTCTGTGTCGGCCTGCAGAAGCCTTCAGCCTCAGAGCCGGTCTGAACCCGTCTGTCAGAGCTCTGTGTGACCTGCGGTGCATCTCTGGACCAATCACCACGCAGCAAAAGGCTGTGGTCACGTTGTTGCACAGTCATGAGTGCGAGGAAGTGCTCTGCTGACTCACCCACAGTGAAAGATTTGAATATAAGAGGAGCTTGTCCAGAGAGGAGTGGAGCTGACGAGGCGTCCACTCATTCAGCTCAGCAGGTTACAAACCAGTTTAAATGTGGCAAAGGTTAAAGTTGATTATAGCACAGATTAGCTGACGATAAATTGGGCGGGGTGCGTCCAACTCATGCCTGAAAGGTCAAAGGTAATGATTATAATAATAATAATAATAATGATGATGTATTTTATTTATAGGCACCTGGCAGAGCAGCAGTTTATCCATCGATCATAAAGTCAAACAACTCAGTCATATACAATAAAAGTGAATAAAACAAGTAGATAAAATCATAATTATATATTTTGGGTATAAAATCATCATCAAAAACTCATCAACAGCGTCTCCCGCCTCCAACACTGTATCCAGGTCTCTTTATGTATCTACGGTTGGAGCCAGAATAACCTCTGAGCTGTGGCGACGGTTTAAACTCAGGAAAGAGGAAATTAAATGTTTTAAAGTTTAATAATGTATTTAAAGAAAGCGGTGTGCAAACATGCTACATTAAATATGGTATGGGTTTAAAAGTAAAATGTTTTTAAATGACTTTTTTTATTGAGTTTCTTTGCAAAGTGTTAGTTATAATCATATCGACAAAGCTGCATCTCCTCCATATGTGTCCAGATGTTTTACACATTTTGCAGTTATTGAAACTCCAGAAGAGAAAAATTCACCTGTTGTCCAACTCTTTCTTTCAAGTCGCCGTGCTCTCATTGAAAATGAATGACTTCCGCCATTTTGGAAGCTCTGGTCGCTGTTGGTGTGAATGTACAGTGAGGATGACCTGTGATGTTTCAGTCGTGTATAAAGCGTGTCAAGAGCAGGAATAAAAACATACAGGGATAAATAAGAGGAGAAAATGAATGACTACAAAATGAATGTGACTGTTGAATGATTTCTTTGTTTATGCCCTTCTTTCCTGCTGCTGTCATCTCAGTGCATGAGCTGGTGAGGTTGTTGAGAGTGCTTCCATTTATTTCCCCTGTTAAAATAACTACCAGCCCCACAGTGTGTGACTGATGGATGTCACACGTGAACAAAACACATTTGATGGTCCAAATTATTTGAACAGAATAATTTTAGGGAGAATAACGTCTCTCCATTCCCGCAGGACACTCCAGTCCTCCATTGCACACTGACAGGGAATCTTTCAGGACACAGTTTCAGAGGGGCTCAAATGAAAACGTGACAGCCAACCCTGTTCTCCTTTACACATTATGTAGAGTTATATCATTAGATGCTTTCATACTGATGGATTACAACATATACATTGACACGTCAGCACCATGTCATATAATGTGGTTGTTGCAGGTGAAGTGGATGACTCCTCTCAAAGCTCTTCAGTGACTCTTCCTGTTGACCTCTGTGTCTCCACAGAGACTCACCCAGCAGTACACACTCACCTACAAAGGCAGATATCTACAGTTCACACCTCCGGAAGTTCTCTAAAAGGAAAAGAGTTGACTCACTCTAACTGGAGCCGGCTTCAGTACAAGATAATTAAACTTATCTGCTGTCAGGCTCCAAGGACACATGTTCATCATCAGTGTCTGTTTTATGGTTTTAAGGTGTTTCTTAAAGCTTCAGTAGATTTATTATAATTTCTGTTTATGTTTCTGGTGTTTTTAAAGCTTTTGTGGGTTTGACATGATCCCTCTGGACACGTGTTTTTGATCCTTAAATTGCATCATGGATTGTTTAGTTTTAATCTGAAAAAAGTTCCCCTGTGACACTTTGGATAAGAGCAGCTGCTAAACGGCCCATTGTGTGAGTGTAAACCCACAAAGGATTCACTGTGTCAGAGTCAAACACTAATAATAACTTCATGTATTGTTGGGGAATTGAATGCATCACACCGGTTTCATGTGAAATCTCATTCTGTGACATAAACCTGGAGGTGCTGCAGTAATAATAGCGGCTGTGCAGCAGAGCGCCATTGTTACAGTGACCTGAATTGACTTTAACTTGATCTAATCACACCCACCATCACTGCAGGTGAGACCACGCCCTCACCTGCGTCACTCTGAGGTGTGCCAGTCCTGATGCAATCAGGATGTTCTTCATATAATCATTTCATGGAAGATAAATTAAATGAAATGTCCCATTAACAGTGTTGCAGGAAGGCGTTGGTCCATTCAGAGCCTGAGAGCAGCTGCAGGGCTCCAAATTTGTTTCCTGTCATCTCTAAATGAGGTGATGTTCATGCTGAATGTTTGAGATGAACTGAAGGAAGAAGTTTTTCCTTTATGTGTTGAGAAATAAACTCATCGTCACACACGTGGTTGGGTTCAGGAAGAAAGAAAGAACAGGGTTTGGCTTTACAGTCTGACAGGAAGTGAACACTGGTCCCCTGCCTGAAAGTCAGCGGCTGTTGGACCCATCCATCTTTTCCTAAATGTAACTGTAACTTTATGTGAAGTGTGTAACTGTACGTTAATTTGTGGGGCACTGATTTGTAGAATATCATACAAACTGTTCTTTGAGAAAACGTTGCACAGAAGAGGAAAACAGCCTGAACACTTCACTGCACAATGAGTTATTTTACTTTAATCTGCTGATAATACTGAGATACTTTACTTCAGTTTTAGATGCAGGACTTTTAGTTGTAGTGGAGTATTTTCACAGTGTGGCAGTACTTTTACTGCAGTAAAGGAACTGAATACTTCTTCCACTGCTGGACACACGAGATGATGAGAAGTAAATAACACTGCTGAGCTGCTTTGAGAAGTTTTGTTTCTGATTCTCTCTTTTTAACAAAGAAACTTGTCACAGCTTGAAGGTCATGAAGTCAAGATGAAGAGATGCTTTTTTTATAAGAAGTAAACCAACTTTTTACAGCCACCTTTGATGCGTTTGTGGTGGAGTATCCATTTTGAATTTCAGTGGGCGAAGCAGATTAAACAATACAAAAATCCCTAATTTGGATCATGAACCCAGCCTGCTGTTTGGGACCTGTTTGGATCAACAGACCTGCAGGAGAACAGACCAGCAGGAGAACAGGCCTGCAGGAGAACAGGCCTGCAGGAGAACAGACCAGCAGGAGAACAGGCCTGCAGGAGAACAGACGGCAGGAGAACAGACCAGCAGGAGAACAGGCCTGCAGGAGAACAGACGGCAGGAGAACAGACGGCAGGAGAACAGACGGCAGGAGCTCCCAGACGTTTGGTGATGGGGAAAATATTCTGGCATTACTCAGTCACCTGTAAACACATTAACACAGCCTCTGGTGAGGGTGTGAGCCGACACGTAAAGGTGATAAGTAATGTGAGAGAACACTCAGTCGGACATGTTGAGGCAAATAAATGATGTTTCACTTTGTCCTGTTCATCTGCTCTTTAATGAGTGATGTGGAAAGGCCCGCTGTGGTGCATGATGTCACCACGGTAAGACTGTTTGTTTGTTTGTCTGTGTGATTATGGGAAATCTTCTGTCCTGATGTTCATAAAACTTGTCGGAGCACAGGCTGAAGGAGAATCCCCAAAGACTTGGAGCAGATCCAAATCACAGGGCAGTAATTATTTTTCACTTTCGTTAACTTGCAGAGGAACAAAGTTCAGAGTACAGACCTGCGCTGGAGTGTTTCCTCATTCTGCTCCCCGCCCACTCCTGTGTTATCACAGTGTTATCTATTCCCACCCATTCCCACAGGGAGTGTTTCAGTTCCCACCTGCAACCACAAACAATCTGACCACACACAATAGACTGATAATCAATAGACTGAATCTTCTCCCGTCCTGCAGGGAAAACACAGTATTTTACTGTGGTGTTAATGAAATATGCAAACGTGTCTGTAGTAAGTAGAGACATTATGTTGTAGTTAATAATGACGTTCATCAATAGTTATTCTGGTGTTGTTATTATTGTCTTTAATATCCCTCAGAAATTCCTCCAAATGTCCGACTTGCCTCGTTTTTCTTTGTTTGTTTGTCAAGTCTTTATTTTATCTTCTTCTCCACTTCACTTGTTCACGTCTCCGTCCTTCATGTTAAATAATCTCCTGCACCAACACTTTGTTTTGACTGCCTGCTCCCACCTGCATCAAAGATAAAACCACCTGCTAGGTCCAGCCGGGTCCTGGTCCGATTTCAGTCCTCTGGTTCAGAGTCTTGGCCAGGACTGCAGTCACACAGCTCTCGCCTCAGACGTCACATGAAAACATGAAGGCAGCTGAGCTGAAATGGCAGCTAGCGGTGCAGTGCTAACAGAGCTAACAAGGTTAATGGGGGCTAGCTCACCGTCATGGAAGAGACAGGAGGGTGGGTGTATGCTAGGGTGACCATATTTTGATTTCCAAAAAAGAGGACACTCGGCCGGCCACGACATAGCCTACTTAAATGATACTCGCAGTTTACTCAAAGATGCCTTATCATTTTAATATATTTAAAATGTATATGTATGGATAGAAAATTCAGTTATATTACAAAATAATATCTCTCAAAGACAGAAATTCAGATAGGCCCCAACAGGGGACACATACACACACTAGAGTGTGGTGATCTGAGCCCAATGGTACCCGACGGGTCGGGCCGGGTTTGGTCAGAAATGTAGCTATAAATTGTATTCGGGCTCGGGTCGGATTCGGTCAGCTTTCAGTGAAAATGTAGTGTAAAAATAAATAAAATCCTATTGTCTGTCCTGTTTATTGCTTGGGCACTGTTATTTACGTGACAACACCTGAACATAACACACACAGACACACATTGGCTGTTTGTTTCTACCTCTCCCCTCGCTGGAAGTCTCGGACCTCCAGCCGCCCGCCTCCGCCTTGATTAAACGCTGAAAATAAAATAAAAGAGGGAGACAGGTTTTTCCTATTTTATCTTATTTTGTTTTATTTCTCCCTCTCCTCTCGCTAGAAGCGTCGGACCTCCCGCCTCCCGCTCCCGTCTCAAACACGGAGGTCTCCCTCTCCGCAGCTGAGCACCCACGGCGCACGCCCGGCCTGTTAAATAGCCTGTAACCACTGTGTGACACAAACTCAGTGCTTTGGTCATTAAATAATGTCGGGCTCGGTTCGGGTTCGGACAGAAATATGCTGCCCGTGCCGCACTCTAACACACACACACACACGCGGAAAACTGGACATTATCATCAGTTTATAAAAGACCCCCCAGACGCCCCGGACGGGACGTGAAAAGTGGACATGTCCGGGCAAAAGAGGACGTTTGGTCAGCCTAGTGTATGCTTCCACACAACCAGGGATCAGGATGGCTTTATCAATGGTCACTGCCATATGAGCACCGCTGTGAGCTCTACCTGTCCAGGTGTGCAGAGCAGTGATGACGAGCTAACTAGTGTGGACACGAACAGGAAAAAAGGGGGGCAGCGACCAAAACAAAGAACAGAGAAGCTCAGATCACAGCGCGCACACAAAGGAAGCGTGACTTCATTAAACACCTTATATTTTGTATTTTTTGAATATTTTGCCAGATACACATGTTATTGTTGTAAAATCTGGGCCCAGTGTGTGACCCTGACTCAGGGAACTCACTGTTGTTACTGGTTGTTACTGGTTTGTGAACGTTAACTTTCGTGACTGTATTTTGTGTTTCTGTATTAAAGCATTCTCTTGAACAAGAATTTCCTTCTGGATAAATAAAAATCCATTTAATTGAATTTACTGTATCTTTATAAAGCAAGTACAAGTTTGCTGCTATATGGATGTTCTGAATGTTGTATCTTGCACCTGTGACATTGTGAAACATGTGACATTTGGCCTCGGGGGAGGTCTGAACTCTCTGAGTGCCCTGCCCGGCTCACGCTGAACGACTTCCACCATGTGTCATGAAAATCAGGTCAGTAGATTTTTTGGTAATCCTGCAAACACACAAACCAAACAAACAGAAAACACAACCTCCTCAGTGGAAGTGATAGAGCTGACTCACATGTAGAAAAGTTGGTTCACACCAGAAAACACAAGTTTATTTTACAAACCCTTAAAAAATACACTTTGCAAAAGTCTTGGTGACGCAGGTGGTGAATTACTGTAGCTGGTGAGCTAACGGCTAACACGCTAACCAGCGAGGACAGGCTGATGCTTGTCTGTCACACTTCCTGATTTCTTTGCAATGTGCAGTTTACTACAACACTTTGGTGTTAATCAGGAATGAGACAATACGTTCACACACTATTTAAAAGACATGTTTGTCCCATGAGCTCTACAGTCCATGCTTCTGTTAGGAACAGGTTTAATTTATCTTCACAGTGCAGCTCAGCTAACCTTCCTCCTCCTCCTCCTCCTCCTCCTCCTCCTCCTCCTCCTCAGAGGTCACCGCCACCAGTGCTAATTTATTTCTCAAAGTTCACCAAAGCTGAATGTAAAACTTTCACGTGGATTTAGCCGCCCCTCCGAACTGATCACCGTGATTCCACCGACAGAACTGATTTGAAACGGTGGCGTGAACGGAGCTCTCTGCTCTCTGATTGGTGGAACCAGCTGGACACAAAGTGTTTCAGATTTTAAGGAGTGTGATGCTCAGAAATCATGTGACCTGCTACAATGGATTATCAGCATGAAGCACAGAGATGTTCACACACCCAGCTGCTGCCTGATGCTTCAGACCAAACAAAGTGTCATTGTCACTGAGAGCCGCACAATAACACACCACGCTGTGTGTCCAACACGTACTCATCTTTATAACACTCTGCATTATGGAACCAACTCCACACCTGAACAGTAGAGAAACATCTTCTCAAGGCCATTTGTACAAAATAAGAAGAATAATGATGAAAAAATATTGTGATTAAAGTTTATCAGAAACACAAACACACGTGTGGGTGAACTTTATACTGTGTATCTGATAAAAATGGCGCCTACAGAGTCACAGGTGAACATGGAAATGACTTATTTCCAGTTTGGACTCAGAGAGAAAACTGACAAAGTTAAAACACACAGCGACTTCCTTATCTGAGTGCTGAGTCCAAAAATGATTGTTGAAATGTCCCTTTAATCCGCGCTCTCACTCCTTGTGAAACACTGTCACTTTGTCAGTGGACGTCGGCGTCAGTCACCAAAGCACAGAGGCACCCTTCACAGCGGTATGATACACACCAGGCGGTGGCAGTTTGTGACGCTGTCGGCAACTACTGTCGTATAAAGAGTGAGACAGTCAAAACAGGGCCGGTGGGAGAGGAGGACGGGTCAAACAAACTCCAGACTTTCACCTGGGAGTCACCTGTTTGTTTCCTGTGTGAAACCAAAGTCAGTGGAGTTATTTTAATGACAACATAGTGTGCTGGTATGTGTAGCATGCTAAGCTATTGACGTGTGTCACATGACGTCAGTAACGATGGTAGTTGTTTTAGGCCCAACGATGATTGTCTTTTTTATTCTATAAAACTAGGTGTCTTACCAGCGTTTTGAAAAAGACTGTCTGCATGTAACAAACAGAGACTGAACATTTCCTGTTAAACTGGAAGTTTATTTTGAAAAGACACAACACATTAAAAACAGGTGTGAATTGACATGTTGTCCCAGAACTGACAGAGGAGGGTCTTCTGTGTTGTATTTAGACGTGCAGGTGCACAGATGAAGCGTCTGTATTTGATGAGTTGAGATGAAAACATGTTGCTGTCAAATGTCTCTGATTACATTAGAAGAAGTCGAGTTCTGACCAAAAACTCTCTTTGTTTGTTTGTTTGTTTGTTTGTTTGAGTCTTTTGGAGGCAAAAGTCACTGTTTTTATAAAGTGACAGTGTGTTATCAGCTGAGCCATCAGAGCTCTCTGAGCACAGACAGGAACATTATCTGCAGATAAGACTGTTATAATAACATATGCAGACAGGAGCAGCTGCTGAGCTCGAAGAATTAAAGGTGACATATTATGCTCATTTCTGCTTCCTGACAAGGTTCCCTGATGTCTAAATGGTATGTTAGTAACGTGCTTTGGTCGAAAAAGCTGAAGGATTGAGCACAGCAGGGTTCTTGAAACACCAGTTTCACAGCCCTGCTCCAGATGGCCGGTTTCAGTGCCTTTCCCTTTAAATGCTAATGAGCTACTGCGTGC
>NC_065511.1:45051550-45086422 GCF_006386435.1 Epinephelus moara
GGGAGGAGATACCCAGCGTGAGGGTGGGAGTATTCATATCGCTCAGATTTCACCCGGACTGTTACGTAACAGTCCGGGTGAAATCCAAATGGCTCTTCTGGAGACACATTTCCTGACTCAGCAAGTTTACAAAACATTGACTTAGTGGTCGAAAATCACTCTTAAGGGGTAGGGAGGCACTCCGGATATGCAAATATACATACTAAAGTAAAGAAAAAGTGAGTTTTGCATAATATGTCCCCTTTAAAGTAAAGTCTGAGAGAAGTCACTCTCTACATGACTTCAGTCTGTGTGAACATGAACGTGACTCTCAGCAAGTTAAATATCAACAGTTTGTGTGCTCATGGTGTTTTCCTGTCTGTGTTTTCTCTGCAGTGTGATCTTTTACTGTCGGGTTGTTTGGGATTATAAAACAATGAAAAAAAAAAAGACAGGTAGGTGACAAAGTTGGGAGTTTCCCTCAAACAACTGAGAGCAAAAAACACAAACTACTCCGACACATTTAAAGACAAAATCACTGTATGAGGAAACGAATGCACACACAGCAGACTTCAACACACTCGGGGACACAAAGACAAAAGCACTCAGGCATCAGATGACTCTTTCACCAGCGTCAGTGTGGTCCCTGTGTCTGCAGCAGCGCTGAGGTCTGATAAAGTTTGAATGAGTGAAAAGCTGAATGGAGCCAGACAGGGAGGCATGCGTGGCGTTCACGGTCACGTGGTGGATCGCGTTTCCTTTGTCTCTGAACCCCACGGCCGCCTTTGTCTGAACGAGGGGATCCGATTTCCCCTTGTCTTTGATGTCTCCTCCTCCCACGCTTCCACGCCTCCTCTCTCTGCTCCCCCCAACCGCATACCACACACACACACACACACACACACACACTTGGCCTTCTGCTGACGGGAAACCCAACACAAGGCAGCATCTGGAGGTGAACACACGGCCATGAGCCTGAATATCTCATCGAGTGACTGCACGGGGAAAACATTCAGGATAAAATAAACTCCAGCTTTAAATCCTCAACGGAACAAAGTGAAAACATCAAGTCCTAAAAAACTGAGTCTGAGTTACTTCTCACAGAGATGCAAGTAAAAGAACAATAGGACAAAAGGCTTGTGCTGCATTTGGACTTATTGTGACTCGTTGTTGTTGCAGAGTTTATAATGTTGTGTTCTCTGCTCACTGAAGGAAGCACGATAAACAATCTGTAATCTTAGATTCCTTCTCAAGGTCAGACTGTGTTTGTCCTGAACACATGCACACAGAGGATAGATCCACACAGTGAGAATGACTGACTGCAGAATAAAATCTATGTTTATTAGTCATAGAAACAAACTGTCTCATTATAATTAGTTTCTTTCCTCAAACAGAACAAATTTCTTTCATTAGTGATGACGCTCCTGACACAGCTGTTACACCCTCAGCGTGGCTGAAACCTCGAACAAATATGATGCAGCAGTTCAATAAATCCTCCAAAATATCATGTCTGCATTCATCACAAAGCTCCAGTGATCACATATATGTTTTCATTTGGGCAGACCAACAGCTCCTTTTCATTCTGAAGTCATAAATACGTAATATAAGAAGCTGGACAGGGTGGACAGGAGGGGAGGTGGATGGGTCAAACAAACCCTGGACTTTCACCCAGGAGCCTGCTGGTTACTTCCTGTGTGACTGTTGAGCCAAACCATGATGTTGTTTTTCTAAACCTAACCACGTGCTTTGGTTGCACAAGGAAATCAGTGTAAATATGAGGTGTTTTATCGACGCTGTGAGTTTATTTTGAAACAGCCTGACTGTATCTAACGAGCTGAAAATGAACATTTCCTCTGAAAACAGAAGTTTATTTTGAAAAGACACGATGAATGTGACAGGTGCAAACTGACACGCTGTCCCTGAACGTCAGCAGCAGATGCATGAGGATATGTAGCGCGTCATATGTAGACGTGACTGACACGGATCTGAGCAGCGATATGTGACGAGTTGTGATGAGAGCGCGTTGGACGAACCCCAAGAAGTCTGTGGGTGTTAAAGGGTTAAATACATGTTCTATTCACCCTCTCATTACATCTCATGTTGTCTCTGGTGTCAGGTGATCAGTGTGTGGTCAGTGTGTTCCTTCAGTCGACAGTTTGATGTCTCTTGTTGATGTGTTCGATCTCTTTTTATGTTTCACAGTTTGAAAGTTTATATTTGAATCCTGCTCTCGTGTCTGTGCTGATCTGTGGATCTGTGGACGTCAGTGTTCGTCTGATGGTCTCGACATTTCAACAGTAAATGAGATTCCCATCATGCTAACAGCTAGCATGCTAACTGAGATAGTGAACACTGTTAGCTTTGTACCTGCATGTGAACATTGTTATTGTGAGCATGTTGGTATGCTCAGTCCTGTGTTATAGAGGTCAAGACCAGAAACATCTCTCAAAATAAACTGACAGAACTCTGGAGGTAAAAACCTGACATGAAGCTGACGGCTGGATATTTAGAGAGCGTCACTAATGCACATATTGTAATATGCTAAAGATGAACACAAAGTCTAAATGAGACTAAAAAGTCTGAAACATTATCTAAACAAGCCGTCAGTCATCAGTCTGCAATTTTACCAAACACAATATTTACATTCAGCATGTGACCTAAATTTCCATATGGCCCGTCTATGAGGGGATAATCCATCTTAACGATCGACGGCCACCTCCATCTAATTTATGCCTCAAAACAACATGTGGTATGTAAAGCATGCCTTTGATTGCATTGTTGTGGGGGCTTGTGCTGTCAGAGATAGCGGGGGCCCCCACCCTGCCGGGGACCGCCAGCCAGACTGCCGGGTCAGGAGGGGGCCTCTTCCCGCACACAGCCGTTTGGCTATAGAGGCAGCGTCCTTCCTGCAGCCGGGCTGATGTCAGGGCGTAGGAATGTGCAAAACAGAGCACACTGGGGGGCCTTGTTCTCCCACAGTGAATAGTCTTTGGGCAGGAGTCCAAACCACATGCCACACACACAGCCTGAGAGCGAGGGCGGGGGGGGTGCAGAGCCGAGGGCCGAGGAGACCACGCTGAGAAAACTGCGAGCAGTTTGAGGTGAAACAGACGGAGTTTAACGGTTGGTCTGAACTGATAAAGTCTGAAATATAAATTCTGAGCTGCAGCGGTTATTTAAACAAATATATCACCTTTAACTGAAAAAAGAAACATAATCTCATCTCCAGTTAAACCTAAAGAAAAAGCCCAGACCTTTTACAGAGTTCTTCTTTCTTCTTTCAGTGTGTATACGTGGACATGAACGACCTGTTTATCACGGGTTTGATCATATTTGGAATTGACATGAACGTCAATCTGAGCATCTCTCAGATGCTCTAGGATGCATCATCAGGGATGTTCCCTGGGTCACAGGGGGTTTCACGACTTCAGACCTCAGACCCTCTCACCCAGATGATTCATCTGAAGTTGACCAAGTCCCAGATTGCATCCCAGCAGCAACAATCCACGGGCTGGCCCTCTTTATCCAAAGCCACCGAGTGATTTTCTTTGTGGTGTCAGTGATGGTTCATATGACCCCCCTCATTGCAGCTCCAGCTCCTGCCAGAGCTTTGCAGGTCAATGATCTTGCAGAGTTTGTCAAATTAAAACAACATAATATGAAAATTATGAACAGAAATGGTCAGAAGACATTTTGGGCTCTAGTTTGGCAGACCGGGCGAGGCGGGGGCGCAGCGCACCTGCGCTTCACCAACTGGGTGTGGCCAGGCGGATTTTGCAAGTTTGGCACACCGTGCGCGCTGGCGCAGCTATTCCTCTTTCCCACCTCCGTCCCTCCTACCTGCGCAAGTCGGAAAGAGGGAGGAGAGAAGGCGTGGAGTGGGTTTTACACACATCAGACCAATCAAATGAGCCCCTCTCCTCGCCCTGAAATACGCTGCGCGAAGGCGTAATGAGAGTTTACTCAATTCGCCATGGCAGAAGAGAGCAGCAGCGTCAGACGTCCAAACTTCTCCCAGGAAGAAACTGATGTTTTGGTCCGGGAGGTCTGCTCGCAGTGTCCGAATATACGGAACTGCGAGCAGACCTCCACGGGCTGATGATGCAAAGGTAGCCTGGGAGGAGGTCACCACAATTGTAAATCAATGTTGGGTTTCTCTCGTGCGCGCGCTCTCTCTTTCTCTCTCGCANTATTTATTGCATCGTTAATGTGCCTGATATTCTGGAAACCTGCCTGTGAGGTTTTGGTGACGTGTGCGCACTGTCCGCCGGTCAGCCAAACTTCGGCTTACACCGGCTGCGCTCCCCCTGCGCTGACAGTAGACCTGGTTTCAGCTGGCGAGCTTTTAGCGCACCTTCGGCGACGTCTTTTGGCACGAAACTGTCACTGCGCCAAGCTGGATCTGTCGACACCTCCCCCTGCTGTGCCGCCACACCCATCTCAGCGCACCTTGGTCTGCCAAACTACCAAACTGAGCGCGCCTCAGGTTGCGCTGCTCCAAACTAGCTCTGCGCGGGGTTCGCCACCCTGCGTCACCCTGCGCTGCGCCGGGAAACTAGAGCCCATTGTGTAAACCTAAACTGAGGTTATAGTCTAATGAAGCAAACGTACTGCCTGGAGCATGATGTCACCTTTAACCTGAGCAGAGCTCAGAGGTCTGAGATGTGGTATCCTGCGTCTGGCAGTGGAGACCTGACGCTGTCATTCAGCTCCAGAGGAGGACAGGTAACGTCACCTGTGTGGCCTCGGAGAGATGGAAAATGAAAAACACTTTTCGTTCTACTTTCCATTTTATCACAGTCTCAGATAAAAGCTTTTCCATAAACTGTCTGCAGAACGTCCTGATTTGTTTTTCCAAGTCCGTCTGAAAACAGAAACTACGTCTACGTTCAGTTTGTGTCAAACGCTCACCATCTGTGTTTGAGGGCACTTTATGTTTGACATGTAAAGATATGGTTTGCAGTGTCATGTAAGCCCATGTTGGTGGAGCATCTTTTGGTGTATGACACTTAAATAAACGATCTGAATCTCCAGCCAAACAACATATTTGCCAAATATTTTTTCTTTAAGAGCAAGAGTCTTCACTGCCACATTAGTGGTGAAAAAAAAAAGAAAATCTATATTTAATTTGAAGCCAGCGACACGATCACACTGCACCTCAGGTAAAATGATTAAAACCTACCAACAGATGTGATGTTACAAACTCTGAGACACACGTGCACATCATGCGGTGGTGAGCAGGATGACAGTTTGGTCTACTTTGTGTCTACGATGACTGAACAGAATGACCTGCAAACAGAAAGTGAAAATACAGGTGAGAAACTGACTGGAATCAAATGACAAGAAGGGGAGTTCCTTCAGTGGATGAAGCCTGAAGACACTCCAAGATAAATAACACAGCAGACTGATTAAGAAAGAAAAGAGAAAGGGAGGATGAAAGTGAAAGGGTGGGACTGTAAGAAAACACAGCAGGCTCAGAAAGCCTCCAGCTAAACCCAGCAGTAACAGGCTCGGCGGGAAAATGTTCTTGATCCAAGTTTAAATAATGCAAATATCTTCAAGTGCTTCATAAAAGTCTGCAGGCTGTGACAAAACACAAGTCAAACATGTCCCGTTAAGATTCTTGTAAACAGATGAGAGAGTTTCCTGACGAGGTAACGAGATAAAAGGAAGAAAGGATCCAGAGAACATGGAGGATCAGACAGGTAGATGGAGGCTGGATCAGGCAGGTAGGTGGAGGCTGTAGATGGAGGCTGGATCAGACAGGTAGATGGAGGCTGGATCAGGCAGGTAGGTGGAGGCTGTAGATGGAGGCTGGATCAGGCAGGTAGGTGGAGGCTGTAGATGGAGGCTGGATCAGGCAGGTAGGTGGAGGCTGTAGATGGAGGCTGGATCAGGCAGGTAGGTGGAGGCTGTAGATGGAGGCTGGATCAGGCAGGTAGGTGGAGGCTGTAGATGGAGGCTGGATCAGGCAGGTAGGTGGAGGCTGTAGATGGAGGCTGGATCAGGCAGGTAGGTGGAGGCTGTAGATGGAGGCTGGATCAGGCAGGTAGGTGGAGGCTGTAGATGGAGGCTGGATCAGGCAGGTAGGTGGAGGCTGTAGATGGAGGCTGGATCAGGCAGGTAGGTGGAGGCTGTAGATGGAGGCTGGATCAGGCAGGTAGGTGGAGGCTGTAGATGGAGGCTGGATCAGGCAGGTAGGTGGAGGCTGTAGATGGAGGCTGGATCAGGCAGGTAGGTGGAGGCTGTAGATGGAGGCTGGATCAGGCAGGTAGGTGGAGGCTGTAGATGGAGGCTGGATCAGGCAGGTAGGTGGAGGCTGTAGGTGGAGGCTGGATCAGGCAGGTAGGTGGAGGCTGTAGATGGAGGCTGGATCAGGCAGGTAGGTGGAGGCTGTAGATGGAGGCTGATATCACATCATGAAGAATCTAATCAGCCAAAGAAAACAAATGACACACAGGTCTGAAGCCAAGGAGAGTGTGACACCCAGCAACCAGATCAAACAAACCCAGATACACATCATCCCGTCTGGGACACAATGTTCTCATGAATGACACACTGATGAGACACGGCGTCCACACCCTGCACAGACGTGTCCAATGGATGACCACCACATTCCTGAGGAAGAATGTGTCAATCAACATCTGGAGGCTTCGCAACCTGACACACCAAAAACATTCCTGCGGCTGATCACTGATGCATGTTTAATGAAGAACATTGGATTAAATTAAGTTTATAAGTTGTCCTGAAATTACATCAGATATAAAATCAATTAGATCCTAGAACAGAACAGACTTTTAGTGCTGAACAGATCAGCTGATAGAAAATTACACTTGTTGCTGCTTTTCAGTGTGAAAATGAGTTTCCTTTTTCTCCTTAAATATCCCAGCTGACCCCGGACGTCGCTATGACACCAGGATGATGTTGGGCTCTGAAGCCTCGTCTCCAACAAGCAGTCTGGATCAGTTCACATTAGATCAGCTGTTTTCTGTCTCCACAGTGAAAGTTGTGGATGGTCCCAACAGAAGCGTTCCTTAGCGTCCCCATGTTTGGTCCCCCCTCTGTTGGGGTACCTAGCACACAGATCTGGTACTAAAAGGTGGAGCTAGAAACCCTGCAGTCTGATTGGTCAGTAGAGGACGGTCACTCTGGTTTTATGTAACCTCTGTTCATACATCAGTAAACTACAACTATAAAATCTGCAGGTGCCCGACAAGTGACCTGCAGATTTTATAGTTTAGTATTTTTATCTATTTATTTTTATTTTTCAGAATAAAACGCATTAAAGAGATGTGCAGTATGTGTGTCATATTGTGACAGTTCCTTTTATTTTGAAAGTCAGTGACACCAGTGTGACCTTTGACCCCGTGGTCACATTGGGCACCGACATGGAGGACTCCAGCCATGACACTTTGCAGCCCGAGGATGAGGTGGCAGCCTACATGGAGTTGGGATCCTTTGGAGGTTTGATGGTGGTGGAAGGAGCATGCTAACATGTTTCCTAACCTGGCAGTGATTGAATGTTTTCACCATCCAGTCAAAGAGACGTCCAATTCAAGAACGGAGAACCAGCTTCATGTGAGGGACTGGAGCCTGGGGGGGTTTGATCAGGGGGGCGGGGCGGGGTCACTGGACTTTTATTAACGGGTTTGGGCAGGTGCAGGTTTTCAAAAATGGACCTGTACAGGACTCTGACATGAATCAATCATCACACCTCAAATGTCGATACGACAGCTCTGACCATTCCATTAGTTTGTACAGTCTCTCTAGGACGACTTACGCTTTAGTGATGACTGGATCTTTAAGTGTTTAAAAAACATAAATGAATTGAAGCTGATTATGTGACTGAGTATGATGCAGTTCACTTGGTCCAAGAGAAAGGAAGATAACCTGCTGCATAAAGGAGCAGCAGCTGTCTGACTGAGCTCAGCCTGACCTTTCAAGTGTTTTTAAGAGCGCTGTGGTTTGTTTTGCTGCTGCCTGACATTCCACATAAATGCTGCATCATTGGCTGGAACATCTTGTTCTGAGCTGCACGTTGCTGCACAGAGCTGAAATAACTGGATAAAGTGCATGTCTGGACTTGCTGAGCAGCCTTATGTAAGAGCTGGATGTTATCCTGTCAGACGTGACTGGGCCTTACAATAACATGGGAGGTTCTTGAGATGGAAGGAGGTCAGGCGCTGCTGGCTGCGCTCCAGACTGTACTGATGACATACCGCAGCAAGAGCAGGGCGAGGAGATGTGAAGAAGAGCTGCGGGGCATCTTAGCATGACATACTGCATCATTACAGATACATGAGACGACTGTATGACATACTGCATCGTTACATTTATATGAGACCACTGTACGTCCTCTAACGCAGCTCAGCGCCGTCACAGTCGGCTGCTGTGTGTGTGTCTCTCACCTGAGGTCACGCTGGGTCTCTTTATATAAAACTGTGGCTCCTTTATTCACCTCAGCTGCAGTCATTCTACAGCCTTTATAAGGTGCCATCTTCCAACACACTTTTCGTTGCTGAAATGTCGAGATACATCTTTGCATGTAGAGAATCTGCACAGAGTAAAAAATGTGTTGTTGGTTTTTAAATTTAGTTTCTGTTTTGTTTCTGTGTAAAACACGTGTTACTTTCTGTTCTGTGAGGAACTGTCGGCAGGACGGAGATTGTGTCAGTTATTTGTTTTCTTTGGAAGATTCTGCACGTCCTTTTTTATGTGGTTTCCGGTACTTTCGTCCTGTGAGACCGACCACTGCAGTGATCCCACATGAAAATAAAAAATGAATACATTCATTCATACAGCAACTGGCTGAGGGACGAGTGTGTGCCAACTCTTCTCTGGATGTTTTTGCAGAACCAGATGAAACATCTTAGAAATCACACATTTATTAGAAAAGTTCAACAAGTCTTTGGAGCTTATTTTGTCTAAACGTCTACAAGAAAAAAAAATCCCAGCTTGGTTGAATTGAGGCTGATATCAGGTGACCAGAATTCAGTTGTAGGACGTCTAATGCCAGCGTCATTTTCACAGATCACTGATGACAGACAGCGTTAAATTGTGTTAAATAACCAAAATCCAGCGTCATCATCCAAAATTAGTTTGATAACAACAGAGTTGTGCTGGATAAGAAGTCCTGCAGAGTGGTTTCTGGTGCACAACACAACTGTTCACATCCCCTCAGTATGCACATTTATTTCGATGATGGATCACATCTCGACAAAGCTGACTCGTTTGAAATATCTTAGACTTTGGATCGACCCTAAACTCTTCTTTAAGCCACATATTAATTTTATTATCAAAAGAGTGTCTGGTTGTCTGAGTTCACTCTACTGGTCAATTCATTGTTTTATATTTCAGGTCAGGAAAAGGATAATTTCATTAACTGATATTTCCGATTATTGATATTGCGTGTGTGTGATTGTTTATTTCAGTTGTCCTTTGTATTTGAAACTTGACTTCATGTAATTCCTCATATCCTCTTAGAAATATACAATATCCCCGTTTTGTTTGTCCCCTGAAGTTTCAAAGAAGCTGGACAAAGGCCGTCACAACACAAAGCTCCATCTGACCGGAATAATCTTCCTCTTTTCTTGAGACCTGTCGCATCTTTCAGGACTTCTTTATATTCACATCTCAAAACTCATGTTTGTAAAATGTCCATGTACCTGTCTGAGGTCCACTTCTAATTATCTTGTACACCAGCTGAGGGCGGGACATGTCTGTATCTGTGTATTTGTAGTGTGTGTTTGTTTTGTATTTGCGTCTGAGGACCCCCTTAACAATGAGATGCATCTCAAGTTGCTATCCTTTCAGTAAATTCGTAGAAGAACAATATCTCGTCATAAGGTACAGAGAACAAAACCCACCTTCTGCAGAACGTCATGACGTCCACACAACATGAAATTCTAACATTGTTAGACATTTAAAATCATTGTCAACCTGATTTTCATTCCAACATGCGTCTGACGTTCAGCCTCGTTCCCACTAAAAACTTTTTGTATAGAACCTTTAGAGCCAAACTAACCCCTACAGACATGAACCCAGGCTGTAGATCTGTTTGTCTCTCACTGCTCCTGTATATCCTCCTCACCAGAGGAACGTCTGAACCTCGTTTATCATCACATCTAATATATCTCCTAAAATCTGTTTAATTTTCAGAACCATTGTTGCCTCTTTTCAAATCTACAACTTGCTGATCTAAATCTCTCAGACAAAGATATCTTTTAAATGCGCCCTCCTTCACCCTCCATCTCTCCACCATGCCTTTAACAGATGTCACTTCATCACTTTGCCCTTCACACAGCTGCAGTAAGTGTGTCAGACTCCATGTTGTCATATTTCCATCAGCTGGTGGCACCATCTGCCTCCTATATGAGGCCTTGGCAGCGACAGTAAAGCCCCTATAGGTTGTGTAACAGCCTTCATTTAGATAACAAAGTAGGCCAGCGCTGCTTTAAAAGGCTTATACCCTCACAGACGCTCTGTCTCCTCTGACATGATGCAACGCTGCATTATACACAGCTTACAGTCTGACACCTCCAATGTTAAAACACATATAAACACCACTTAAGGGTACGTCATGTCTGCGGGCTCTGTGATTGGTTGATGCAACAGGAGAGAGTGGTTCAAAAAACAGTCTTTATTTCACAGAAATCCCTCCATAATCCAGCAGCCTCCCCAGAGACATCCAACAACTGCATCCCGCCCGCCGCCCACCAGCTCTCGCCTCTATTGAAAACACTCAAACAGCTTCTGGGCGACACGTCTGATTCCAGAATCATAGCTGGAGGATGTCGGGGGGGATTTAAAGGAGGTTTGGAAGGAGTGAACAACACGGTGGATGGTGTTAAAGTCAGGATAAAACCCGATTTACATTTGTATGGAAACATCCATGAGAACAAAGAGCTGCAGAGTTTCAGGCCACAATAACACATCCACCTACACACACCAGAAATTAAAGGCACAGTCTGTGGACCCAGTGTTGGAGGATGTTTTACAAAAAACACCCCAAAAAACATAAAGATTTGAGCAAACACAAAAATCACATTTTCCATCTGTAGCTCTGTAAAGTTACATGTAAACAGAACATCAAGTCCTTCATTACCACAGATGTAACATTAGTGCCTGTAGATAACTGATTTATACAATCAAATTCTCTATTGATCAAAATATATATGTAAATATTATATTTTATATTATATCTCTCTTTGAACAGTGAACGTCAGGCCGGTTTCTGTGTCAAACAAATACATCATAAAACTAACACTGACATGAGTTGCAGGATGAAAATAGACATGCAAATACTCTGTAAAGTGCAAACAGCAAAGACTCTCTGAAAGTTTATTAACTGTCTAATAACAGATTGTTTTTTATGACACAAGGGAAACAAAATATGGAGGAAATAAAAAACTATTTGAGTTATCACAATACTTTTAAAATGATGGATTAAATAAATTAATTGAACTCAGACAATAAAATAAAAACTTCTTCTTAAAGCAGGGAAAATTTAAAAGTAAGATTTGTGAAGTTTGAGGAAAAAAAGTCAAATTCCTCTAAATGACCGACACACTCTCTCTGACCTCGTCACATATCAACGTTTGGTCATGGAATTTCCACGTCGCCAGTCTGTGTGGCTTTATGGGAATATTTTATAAATATATATGCACACAGTAAATGCACAGATTGCCCCCAGCGTTTTTATTTTTCAGCACATGTTAGATGTGATGGTTGGTCTTTGTGATATTGGCTCCTCCTCCACTGTGATATCAGACAGCTGGTAAAAAGTGACAGTGACAGGAACAGTGTTTTACCTGAAGCTGAACATTTTTCAACTCTAAGTGCTCAGAAAAATAATAATAAAAAAACAAAACAGCCAACGTGCAGCGCTGAGGGCAGAATAGACGCTCAGCAGCTCGTCACACTGCGGGTGTTTGTAATGTGCTGTAAATACACAGTGCTCTTATTGCAAAGAACCAGAGGTGGGTAGTAACTAGTTACATTTACTCAGTTACATTTACTTGAGTAACTTTTTGGATAAATTGTACTTTTCAGAGTAGTTTTAATGCAAAATACTTTTTACTTTACTTGAGTACTTGTTATATTGTTTTAAAGCAACAATACTCTTACTTGAGTACAATATTTGGCTACTCCATATATATATATATATATATATATATATATATATATATAAGAATATATTTGTGTTTCTTGTGCCTTGATTTATGTTATGTTTGTAAAGATTTAATTTATTTTTGTTTGTAAATACATGAATTTGCAGATTATTATTTTTGATTGCTTGATTACGTTCATGTTCTTATTTTACAAATAAATCAGACGTTACTCAACAGTTACTCAGTACTTGAGTAGTTTTTTCACCAAATACTCTTTTACTCTTACTCAAGTAATTATTTGGATGACTACTTTTTACTTTTACTTGAGTAATATTGTTCTAAAGTATCAGTACTCTTACTTGAGTATAATATTTGGCAACTCTACCCACCTCTGCAAAGAACGAGTGAATTACATCGGCCTCTAGAAACTTTGGTGGAGATGCTGCCCTCATGTCATTATTCAATGCTGTGAGCACCACAAACAAACAAACAAACAAACAAACAAACAAACAAACATCTCCATAGTTTCAGGGTGGAGGCAGAGCTGTGAAAATGCTCTGCATGGTACCAATAAGGGGAAGTGTTGTGTAATTTGACCCTTTAACCACAGGCGATCTAACAGAGGATCTGAGTGCTCAGTGAGGGAGGAGGAGGAGGAGGAGGGAGGGAACTGAAACATCAAACTGATATTAAAAACCAGAGGAGAATAATGAACGTGATAAAGTGCTTCGTTCTGTTTCATGTTAATACGCAGAGTCACAGTAGATTATTATCGTCACACAGTCTCTGTGTGTCTGCAGAGTTTTCTCAGGTTGATGATGAACGTCCTTCCAGATGCAGGTTTGAGGAGCGTTGCAGATCACTGGCTCTCACTTCACACCACCTGCAGAGGTCAGAAAACAGATTATTATCACATTATTCCTCAGAAAACCAACAATCATCATCCATCGACCAGGAACCTGCAGAGCTGCGTTTGGTTAAAGGTTCAGTGCAACATGAGGTCAGACTAACAGAAGTAACTCTGTGGGGAGCTATTTAAAGAGAAACCAATCATGCATTCATGGCCTTGTTCCATGTCAAATATCTCGATTGTTTTTGATAAAATAAATGATTGACCAACCAGATATGAGCTCAGGTGTTTGTGTTTAAAATGCTGCTGTAAAAGCTCTGCTGCCAATCAGTTATGAGCCGAACTGTCCGGTAAACATCCAGGTCTGCAGCAGCAGCCTGACCGTCCACACTGTAAAACACGGCTGTGTTTTGTCAGCTCGCCTGCACGGCGTGGGCGTGCTGCACCCTTGTGACTGTAAGTCAACACAGAGATCAGTGTGTGATGTGTTCTTGTCTTTACAGCTCAGCGGATCGATGGAGCCGCAGCCAAATGACGCTGGCGTGGTCTGAAATGTTCCTGCAGCGATTACACTGAGGGGTGTGTGTGCAGGAGGGTGTGTGTGTGTGCAGGAATGTGTGTGCAGGAATGTGTGTGCATACAGGAAGGTGTGTGTGTGGTGAAAAATTGATCCAAACAACATGCTTAGAAAAACTACAAATCAAAACAAACATACAAACAAACACACCTGGAGCTGACATGTCCAACCATGAGTGCACGTACATGTTCACCTGCAGTGTGACGTGCACATTTGATTTGGCTTCAATCGATGCAGCCTTCACACCTGCACAGGTGAGTGTGTGTCTCAGTCCTCGTGCAGCTGAATTCATGTGAAGCACAGAAACAATGTCCAGTAACCTTAACGCTGTCTGTGTGTGTGTGTGTGTGTGTGTGTGTGTGTGTGTGTGTGTGTGTGTGTGCACCTGCAGAGCACCAAATGCAGTGAAAGTCAACCTTTGTTAATTCATATAGAAATAATGAAATTAGCAGAGTCCCGCCCACATTAGAGCCCAAACCCAGCAGGTCAGGTGCTCAGTCACGTTCAGGCAGAGAATCAAAGCTTGAGTCCAAAAACCTGCAGACCTGTCGCAGCCTTTCCGCTCAGCCTCAGCTGTTCTTTGTCTTCAGCACAAACGTTAGCTCGCTAACATGCTATAGGACATGGACGTATGAAGAGACCTGGATACAGCACTGGAGGCGTGACGCTGTTCATTCCCATGAGAGTTGTTCAGTTTTGCATGAAGCAGAAAACATTCCGTTACCTGGATGATCAGTGCTGCGTCTGCATCATTGGGCCCACAGAGCAGGTGCACCACAGACATCCACCTTCTGAGCATCTACTTCCTGTTTGGCGCTGACTTTCCAAATGATATCAGACCAAATGGATCACAGTGAAACAAATCATTTCACGGGGGCTGTGATGCTCAAAGAAATGTATAGACTGATTTACAGGTGTCTCTTTCACAATGTAAGTCAATGGGAAAAAGTCTGTTTTGGCTGCAGAGCTTCATGTGATGGTTTCATTTCCCTGTTTGGCCACTATGGCTTCAAAGCCTGGCGCCATCTGGGGCCTGAACAAGGACGATGAGAATGCTGGGATATAATTGTCTTTGCGAGCCTGTTAGCATGCTGATGTTAGCATTTAGCTCAGGGTGAAGCCGCAGTGTTGCTCTGACTTGTTTGGTGTTTTCCTAAAATAAACTGTTGTCCTGCAGCTTTGGTCTCTGCGGCTTATATCCATCAGACTGATTGTGTCTCTGGAGAATGCTCGCCTGTCTCTGAAGCCTCTGACCAGGTGACTGTATTTGTGGTTTGAGCTAAATGTGAATAAAAAACACGGCAGACAAAAGCGGACGACCTCAGCAGAAGCCTCGACCTTCTAAATATAGGCTGAAGGGATCTGAGATGACAGCCAATAATTCACACAAGTGGTCTTTAACTTGTTGTGCAATCCCAGTTAGTCATGATGTGAGGCCTTTATTTAGAGAGCGTGTTGTCATCAGAGCCTTGATCCTCTTTCAGCTGTCGGCTCAGCTGCACTGACACAACTTCTCACAAACCTTGATATGAATCACAGCGAAAGGAGTCGTCTCATCGGGATCATTTTGTTTGGAGACACTTGTGTCTGCAGCTCCTTATAAGGACTGAAAACGGTCTCACACACACACACACACACTGATTCAGAGGGAGTTTCATTATGATGGACTCAGAGTGGTCCAGCTGAAATATCTGTGTGTGTAGTGGTCACTGAATTTAACTTATTAGATGACATCATTATAAAAACAAAACATAAACATAAAATCACAAACGCTGAATCATGGTGTTTAATGACAGAGAGGACAAAATAACATTCAGACTGGAGTCTAGATTTTTAAATGTTTCTCACGGTCGGACGGACAAAATGAAAAAATGTGCAAAGGTACAAATGTTTCTGTCCATGTTGGACTTTCCTTGGTGCACAATGAGGCGTTAATGATGAGCCACCCTTCATGTGGGTAACCAACACGTTCTCATCCCAAGACGTCACATATCGCCGCTATGTCAGTGGACGTCTACATATTACACACTAGGTGTCTTCCTGCGTCTGCTGTCGACGCTCCAGGACGCCGCAACCAACGCTGGGACCTTAACAAAAGCATGTGGAGAGGTTTAAAGAAAAAACACCAACATCATCCTCACTGTGACCTCGTCACATGTCCACGTTTGGTCATGGACTTTCCACGTCCACATATGGCGTCCAAGGTACCCTGGGTGTGTTGGTTGTTGACGTTCTGGGACGCCGTGTCAACTTCAGCCTGTTACATGCATTGTCTGTTTTCAAAATACACTTCTGTTTTCACAGGAAATGTACAGTTTGAATACAGTCTCTTTCAAAATAAAAGCACTACGTCGGTACAACACCACCAACTGATGTTTTTTTCCTTCAACAACACACACGTGGTTGGGTTTAGTAAAGAACAGGGTTTGGCTTTACAACTTACAGGAAGTGAACACCGGCCTCCTGGGTGAAGGTCAGTGGTTGTTGGACCCATCCACTCCTCCCACCGCCCTGCTCAGACTTCAGCTCACTTTAGTTTCATTGTTGTCCCACTGTGTTTCCCCCTGACTCTGCCGGGTGCCATTAAACAATAACAGCGACTGACCACGTATCATGCCGACGTGAAAGGATGGCTTTTTGCGTCTGTGTCTGATGCCGGAAGTCCAAGTATTGGTTTTCGACAACTTCTGAGTGAAACTGGGTTGAAAACACATCATGGTTTGGCTCTGCATTCCTACAGGAAGCAAACAGTGGGCTCCTGGGTGAAAGTCCAGAGTTTATTGCACCTATCCAGCTCCCCTCCCGCCCTGCAGGGAGTTTTCAGCTACTTATATCACATTGTCAACAGCAGCCATATACTAAACGGTGAACTGCCGCCGCCCGTCCACATATCATATGAAAGGTGTCTTTAGGACTCTGACGCTGAAATCACTGACAAAGCAGCAGAATTTGATGACTTCAGACTGAGAGCAGGCTGAGGTAACTGCACAGCTGCACCTGGTCTGTCATCAGAGCTCGACTGAACACACATGAAGCCGACTGGCAGCAGGTCGGTCATTACAAACACACCAACACAGCACTGACACACTCTCACACACATACTGATAAATATACATAGAAATGTTCACCTGTACACTGGGAATGAAAACTGTGTTATTAATAATATATTTAATATATTTTTTATTTCTGCCAGCAGATGCTCCTAAATCCTACAAACTGGAGCTTTAAGTGTTGCTGAGTGTTTACGAGCCTGTACAACAGCTCTGTCTTTGTGCACAGATGAAAGCTTTGCATCTTTGCATCTTTGAGTCATCAGGCTGATTTTTGGAGAAAAACTATTTCTACTTCACATGTCTCCAGAAACGCGTTCCAGCTGTCAGGCGCTGAGCCGCAGCGCTGTGGACTGTGAGGTTACACTGATGGCACATGGCATGCTGATGGTGGCTCTGTCATGGGAAAATCCTCTCACAGACAGGAAGTTATAACTTGTGGTAAGTTTGGTATTTTTCCACCTGCAATACCAGAAAATCAAACAGGAAGTGGACATGACATTACGGCACACGGTTAGTGGGAAGTCTGCTGTGGAAACACCGCGGCCGTGGGCACCAAGCAACAAAGACAGACACAATAAAAACAAGCTGAATACAAAGATGCTTTTTTAGCCTTTCATAATTACAACTGCTTCATCCTTCCCTTTTCTTTTTTGAGTTGACACTGACTTACAGGAAGAGACACTCCTCTGATAATCACACAGCTGAGCGTCTCAGGCCACAGCTGCAGCCCTCTCAGTCAAATCTATCGGGAAACCGAGGTCACGAGAGGTCACGTCTTCATCCTGGTTACACTTTTCTGTTCACAGCTACTTTAACTGACGGCAACACTTAGGTACTTTCCACTGCGCCAAACACACCAGCTGATATGGGCCACTAACCAGCCAGGCACTCCACCCCAACGCTCTCTGTGGAGCTGAGATCGAAACAACTCAAACAGCCTCAGACTCACAGAGCAGAGCCGACCTGTTTCAAGTCAGACTGACACACTCGGCCTGTTTCAGCTCAGCCTCTCTGGGACCAAACAGATGATGGGGGGATTAATGGTGAGATGTTGTGCCATTATGAATCAGATCATTAAAAGATGCTGCTCTGACTCAGAGGGCTGGTTGCGAGGGGAGACACGAGCTGGCAGGGGGAACCTCCTTTAGCGCTGCTGGTCACAGCGGACCTGAATCAGTCAGTTACTGAAAGTGCTCCTCTGGTTGTAAAGACCATGTGAGGTGTTTTTCCACAGCGAAGAACAGTTTGTGCATCCTGCTCTGTCAGCCCCAGGCTGTTCCCCAGCACAGAGCCGGCCTCTCTGATCAGTGCGTTGTGTTGTTTTGACTCTGGGGGCCGATGCCATCTGGGCCTGCAGCTCTGAGTCGCTCCAGCTGGCTCCTCACCTCACCTTACTTTACTTATCTTTGTAGGATATTGGAGAGGTTACGAGAGGTTATGACCGTGTCCTTTGGGGACATGGTTTTGTGGGGGTTAACGTACGAACACAGGGTGCCAGGCATAGCCCTGCACTGATTTATTTCCTGTTGAAACAGGATGTTGGGGCGGGACAGGAAACAATGAGGGATCAATATGAAGTATAAAACCAACAGGGTGTTAGTTTTGGAGATGGAGGAGGTTTGGTGTCTCTCTGATGGAGACACATGTGTGACGGCGTTTACTGGTTAAACTGTGAAGCTGCGCCCACACATGCAGCCTGAAGTCAACACTGATGATACACTGTTTCCCCAGAAGTGGCAGACAGCAGCGTGAAGACATTCAGCTGTGATGCAAGTGATGGACCAAACTGATGTGGTGAGGGGGGAGGTAAATGTGAAAAACAAATGAGCTGAAATAATTAAATCAAGGCTGTGAAAGTCTGAAATGCAAAACAGAGCCAGAGATAATGTTGCAGCCAGCTCTGACGCTGGACACAAGAGTCGGAGAGTTATTAACCAAAAAGAGTCACGAACACAAACGTGTAAAGGCACAACACAAAGCGGAGTGTTGAGGAGGTCTGGCAGCACAGACTGACTGCTGACCTGACTTATATGTGCATGGAGCACACCTGGCTCAGGTGTGTCCCGTGATGCTGATTGCACTTAATCAAGGCTGCAGCCCTGCGAAGAGAAAACACAGCTAAAGCAGAGGAGTCGTCACAGAAACCTATTCTCTAAATCAGCCTGTGACTGTGAGCGATGGACTCCTGCAAAGTTCAAACAGCTGTGATTATTTCACAGAGTGAAGTGTGTGTGTGTGAGTGTGTGTGTGTGTGTGTGTGTGTGTGGTGGTGTTTGTTACACTCTGCCGTCGACCTGCACCGATCACACTCTGTACAGTTTGAATCAAAATGACAGTTTGGTGTTGTCAATCAAATCTGATCAAAGCAGGCCCACACAGACCTGATGGAGCAGACTGACGGGTTTCAGGATGAGAAAATAATCACTTACTAAGAATTAGTCATTCCCAGAGGAACCTGTTTCTGCTCACATCACTATTTCCTTTGTCTCATCAATAACTAATCAGCTTCTGATTAATAGATGACTCAGCTCTGGTGTGTTCCTCTGAAACCTCCGTCTGAGGAGAAATCAGGAGCAGGAGAATAAACCAGAATTTTACACATTATACACAAATTGAGACTTGAATTTCATCACTGAGACACATTTGTGAAACTGTGCAGCTCATTTAAAAGCTGATCAAGTTTCCTTCTGGATCTTAGTGTGACCTCAGAGCTGATTCTTTCAGACGAATAAAGGTGACTGCAGAGAGACAGGAAACAGAGACTTTTAACATTTTAAATTAGGATCAGACTGAGACAAGACGACAAGACATTTTTGCGCATATGTGAACACTCAGAAATCAGAGCCTCTGAATCAGGAGGAACAGGTCAGACAAAGAGTTTTCCTTTAGCTCAATATCAAATTATACATAATGTCTATTTTACTCATATATATCAGAGTTTTAAAATACTCCATTACAAGAAAAAGTCCAGCTGCGTTTAAAACTCTACTTTGGTAAAAATACAGAAGTGAGAGTACTGCAGATACTACAGTGGAATCTTCTCTGTGTATTTTCATATTAGATATATATATTAAATTCTGATGCATTCATGTTGGAGCAGTGTGTCACTGCTGCAGGTGGAGCTGGTTTTGGTCCAGTGGTTCTCAACCTGTGGGCCGGGCCCCTGCAAACGGTCACATGATGAATCAGAGGGATGACTGACTGATGAGATGAGTCATGAGGCCAGAGAGAACATCACACACAGTTTCTGTTCATATTCTGGACTTTTTATTTTTACATTATTGAGTCATTTAAATGAAACCATGTGAGAAGTTTAGAGAAGAAATAACGACTGATAAACATCTGCAACACGACATGGAGCCTGGACACTGCTGCTCACTGTGGATTTTATAACCTGGTCATGTTTTGTTTTTGTGTAAACTCTTGATCTGACTCCAGAATAAAGCAGCACGCCATTTACGCACTCAGTCTGTGTCCAGTCACAGTGAAGTGGAGCTACAGTCCCAGCTGGACGAGGACATCTAACTGGCCTAGTGTCCTTGTCCCAGTATACAAGCACGGGAGGGGAATCCATTTATTGAGCCAAGTATGTGCGACTCCTCTACGATAGGTGGAGATATGCCCCCTTTCAGCTTATTAGTATTGGACCTTTTTCCTGTTGACCTATTACGTCACAGACCAAACAATGGACAAACAAGTTAGCTACAGTTAGCTAGCAGCTAACTGCTACCATGGTGGACAACTTTACAGCTCTGTACATTTGGTCCGTCCAAAAAGTCACGGCTCTGGATGTAGATTTCTCCATGTTGTTACCGGCTTCTTCTTCTCTTACACATTTAATGCTATTGGACTTCAGGGTCAAAGCCCGGGGCGGAAACTGTGGAGCATGCTCAGAGCGCCTCGGCCAGTTTGGGCCTGATTGACTGTATACATGCAGGAGTCACATGATCTGGGTGTGTTAGTCCCACTGTGACACATTCACTGCAGGACCATTTCACTCACACTGACATGTTTACAGGGATTTTAAAAGTCCGGTTTTAATAAATCCATTTTCTCTGATGTCATGGAAACGGACTGAGTATCTTAGTAATGTGAGTAAATCAAAGTTTTGTTTCCACTGAGTGAAATGGTTTTCAGTTTACAGAAAATGAACAGGAGGTTTGCACCACTGCGATGTGTAGTTGTATTTCTAGGGAGCAGCACAGGCTATGGTGAAGGGTTAGTGTCTCGTCTCGTTCAGAATTAATCGAAAACTCACATTTGTTTAGCGAGTCTCGGCTTCAAACACTAACGAAAAAAGCTGTCCATTTACACTGGCATGATACACAACCGATCGCTGTTCTTGTTTAACGGCCCTTGGCAGCGTCAGGGGGAAACATGGTGGGACAGGAATGAAAGATAAGGTGGCGAAAGTCTGGGTAGGACAGGCAGGAGGGGTGGTGGATGGGTCCAACAGCCACCAACTCTCACCCTGGAGGTCGGTGTTCACTTCCTGTAAGATTGTAAAGCCAAACCCTGTTCTTTTTTCCAAACGTAACCACGTGTGTGCTGCTGGAGGAAAAAAACAAAACGTAAATTTGCATTGCATATTTTGAAAACAGACAATGCATGTAACAGGCTGAAGTTGACACGGCGTCCCAGAACGTCAACAACCAACACACCCAGGGTACCTTGGACGTCATATGTGGACGTGGAAAGTCCATGCCCAAACGTGGACATGTGACGAGGTCACAGTGAGGATGTGCAGAAGGTTCGCCATCAACTCAACTCAGAAATGCGGATCAGAGGCGTCCACCTGTGATCAGATTATCAGAGATGCACATTAATAGCAGGTGGAAACAGCTCACACATTTGTGTGTTTGTATATTTAAAGGTGAGTTAATCCTGGATGTAAACAGTGTCGCTGTGGGCTTACTTGTGTTATTCACGTGTTCTCTCTCTGAGCTGCAGTTTGTCTTCAGTCATCTGACTGTGTTTATCTCGGCAGCGGCGCTGGCTGCTGCCTCGTGAGGCTGTTTCCACAGAAATGTGTGGGAATATTACTGACTGGGGCCTCAGCAGAGCACCAGCTGTTGGCTCACATTGCACTAGAGTTACTACACACACACACACACACACACACACACACACACCTTCCTGTTTACCCAAAACAAAAGGAAAACTGGAAAAACCAAACTGAGTCTAATGACGAGCTGCAGGTTGGATCATGACTTGAGAGGTGCTAACGGCGGTTGCGTTGCCAGCAGCTGGCAGGTTGGCTTTCAATTGTCTTTTTTTTCTCAGGGCAGCTCTTCAAAGTCTACCTTTGCTATTCAGAGCGGGACAAAGGCCAAGGCTGAAAGGCTTTCATGAAATGCAGCTGAAGTAAAAAAGCTCTCCTGCTATTCCTGTTTAACCAACAGGCCTCAAATAGCCTCCAAACAAACACACAATCCCTCCGTACATTACAACCTGGAAATCCAGCCCCAGTACACACCCTTATTAGATTTATATTAGCACTCAATGTTCCCAGGACTTCCCTGAGTGACGCCTGCCTGGATCCTAATTCTCATTCCTCACATTCCTCCCAAACAGACACAAGCTGCTCCTCGCTCTGCTCCTCGCTCTGCTCCTCATGTCAGTGTTTTGCAGCTCGCTGTACAGAAATGTATTGAAAAAAAAAAAAGTTGTGTATTTGGAGTGCGGAGATGAAACGGGAGCAATGAAAGAGGGAGCTGTGGGCTGACGTGTGTTTACAGGTATATGACTTTGCCAAAGACAAGCCTGCTCTTGTGAGTTGGCTTTCAAATGCAGCACAGAGTAAATTTACTTTAGGGGGAAGCAAACACAGTCAGCTGACAGACGACAGACACAGAGAGCAAACAGAGCTCAGCAGAGCGAAGACACACTGTTAATGACATCACGGTTTAACAACCCACAGGTGAAGTGAGAGATGGAAACATGTGGTCAGCTGGACTGAGCTCCAGAGTTCCTGCTCTGTGGGCAGACGATGATGATGATGACAATGGGGAGCAAAGGTCAGAAAACAGGAAGCAGAAACAATAATGAGAAGTTGAATTCATTCATTGTTTGATCCAGTGAGAACACAGAGCGACAGGAACAGGAAGAGAAATGAAACTCAGGGAGATGGATGTGAAGCACAGATGATCCTCTGCTGAGAAATTAAACACGAGGACCTGAAGCAGCAGAAACGACCGACCACACATTGAAACAGACGTCATACAGTCGTGAGGTCATCCACTTCCTGTGTACAGGCTGTCCGAGTGCGTGACCCGGCCGGAGGCTCCAAAGTTGGCTAATCATGATACAGTGAGATGGAGGGGAAGCAAGTCTGGGTATAGTTCAGTGACACTGGCATCAGACCTCTCTGACAGGAAACCACATCACAAGACCCAGGAACTTCAATGACTGTAAGCAGATTTCACACGGACGCTCGTCTGACTCATTATCAGCCAGAGAGAAAGACAAAGGTGAATCATAAAGTACTGTACCAACAAAACACCATTCAGACTCTGAAAACACGGCTGTTAAATGTTTGTGTCTTCAGTGACGACAAAGACTGTGTCCAGATTTATATTCAGGGCAAAAACAGTAGCTTACAATTAAGATTCAAACTTTTCTTGGTGGGATACAAACTGCTCAGAAATGGGCGGCACCTTTGGTGTGCACGATCAGGTCACGTTGACATACTTGTGCATCAGTTTGTCTTCAGCTCGTTCTCATTCCAAAGTCATCAAATATCCCCGCTTTGTCAGTGATTTCAATAAATCGGACACCAATGCCAAAAGCCACCTTTTGCACTGGTATGATCTGCCATCAGGCGACATTAGTTTGTAACGCTGCTGTATGAAACCTTTTGCAGATATGCCACCGGTCGGCTGGGCGGCACCTGTGGTGGCGGTGTGATACGCTGCTGGTTGGTGTCAGTTTGAAAGAGCTGGGAAGTCCCAGTATTCTTTTCATTTACGACTTACGACTTACGACTCGCTAAATCACAACTGGTATAGTTGTTTGTTGGTCTCAAACTGTGGCCTGTGGCTTGGCAGCCATCTTGCCTCCATCCCCTCGACCTCCTGACGATAAAGTCAGCTCTTATCATCTGAACCACGTCACTGTAGGAATGCTGATATGATACCTATGAAATGACAAATGTAACATATGTGCTGCAGAAATGTTGTGTGCGACTGGGCGCCACACTTGACCCGTTTGATTTTGTGCCAAATTAGTTTTTTATTCAGTTGAACTTTGCAGAGATGGTTCTTTAATACTGAAGGATTCTGGTCTGAAGACTTGTGTTGCTGCTGTAGGAAACAAACTAAATATTTGTGATCACTTCCTCTGCTCTACATAATGAAACTAAACTTTTCACAGCCATCGAGGGGCTGAGTGTGTCATATTAGAAGACACAGAGCCGCTCTTATCAGCAAAGCCAAAGACTGAAACTTGTGTAAGAGTGTCAGTAAAACTGCAGTCTGAAACTTGAGCAGTGTTTCTTTAAAGAGCGTGGGCGAGTGAAGTGAAAGAATGTGGGGAGAGAGCCAAACACTGGCTCACATTCTCTCAGCAGAGACGTGTATTTCCCCCGTCCACACACTCCAGTGTCAGGGCCTTTAATTAAGTCAGATGTGTGTGTGGGAGGCAGAAGTTGGCCGGTGTTTCACTGAAAACACCGAAGGTGTGAGATTTTTTTTGAAGGTAAAGCAGGGATTTTTTTCTGTGGGGGCTGATGAAGCAGAACGTCTTACAGGAAAGCTGTCAGAAAAACACGCTTCTGTGGATGTGACCCGCGGCCACGGCGAGGAAACGACTGGGAACTTGAGAAAATGTGACACCAGAGGAAAACAGAGCACGTTCAGTAAACAAATGCTCTTAAATGAGCTGATGTTAGCAGCCCGAGGAGCGTGCCTCATGCTTCAGACGTGATTTGGCTTCAGATGTTTGATGAGTGTGTCTCCACACGGCCACAGAGACATCCCATAAACCACAGCAGATACCAGAAGCCACTCACAATGCATTCCCAAAACATGAGCTCATGTGCAGGAAAATCACTGCTTCTCCATCGTTTTGATCCCAAAAGCTTTGGTTTGTCTGCAGATCAGATTCAGGGACTGTTTGTTGTGTTCTGTGCTCCTCTTCCTCACCCTCCTCATAAAGCTAACCTCTGTTGTCCTTCAGTAAAGATGCAGAGCAGAGTGTGATGGAGAGAACAGACTGAGACTCATCCAGGGAAACACAACACCGTCCTGCCTCTCTTTGTGCCGGAGCCCCTTCAGGGTCCAGTGCAGGGCTCTCTGCATTCCTTCACGCTAAGCTCCTGTTGTTTCTCTGGACTCCCTGCTGGACGTTAGTGAAGCCTGAAAACACCTCGGATCACTGAGTTAATGCAACACACTTCATGTTCATATGACACACACACACACGCCTGAGGTTTGTCATCACACCTGCAGGACCAGCATGCTGCTCTGTCGTCCGTCTGTCTGTCTCTCAGCAGAGGGAGAGTCAAACATGTGCTGGCTTCAGCCGTCACGTCAACATTTGATTCTTTTCTGTTTCACATCACAGTGAAGTGTTTTGTCTTCAGGTTTGGGTCTGTTGTCAGGAGGATAATCTGAGATATGTTCAGAGGGCGTGGCACCAAATTCTGGGCCCTTTACATCAGCGGTCTCTGTGGGCCCTCCACCCTTCCTCTCTTGATCCATGTCTGTCTCACAGACTTTAAAGTGAGTTTGCTTTTGTGTCCTTCTTTTGTCTGTTCTTTTTGTAGCCCTGGTTTCCCATTCTTGGAGAAACACATTTCAAACCGTTACTTAAGACTCTGGCGGGAGACCCTCATTTTCAATGATGCCTAGCATCAACGACGACATAAAAAAAAGATCAATAAGCAAACCTAAGATGAGTTAAAACAAAGGGAACACCAACATTCAGACCAGTTGAAATAGCAATAAATCAAACAAAACAACAAACAGTAAAAGAACAGTTAAAACAAAATCTGAAATCAGACTTTCACACAGCTGTGATGGCGGCAGAGTGTCCAACTTTAAGGTTAGGGTTAGATTATTCCATGTGTCAGGTGACCTGGAGGAGAGCAACGTGTTTCCTAGTTGTGGAGCAACGACCTGTTCTGAGAGCGAGAGCCAAGATTATCTGAGTTCAGAGTTAAAATGGATGAAATAAAGGGAGGCTGCATCTGGATAAAGCTTTATAGATGAATAAAAACCAATGCTGGTCCTGTTCACAGACGAATGTTGTCCACTGACCTCATGGTGACGATGGCAGAGGTGGGTGCTGTAAGTAAAATATAAATTCTACGATTATTTTTCTGTGTAAAAACAGAAAAAATGTCTTTGAAAGTAACGAATTAACTTTTATGGCTGTACAGAAAGCCAAGCATTGTTTAATGCTCAGAGCGTCAGTATGATGCTTATAGTTGAGGTTATTGCCCAGCCAGATACCAACATATTAATACTGACTAGTCCATACCCATTGAGTACAGCATACCATACCATGACTTAGTCATACCAAACATTAGAAAACACCAACATTGGTCCACAGGGGGAGCCACAGCGATCGCTCGCATTTTAGCCATTTTGAAGCATTTTTCTGTTGTTAAGGCGCCACCCAGTTGCCAATTAGAGTTAAATTTCTCCAGTCACCTTGAGGCGTCCTGTTCTACATATCTACCAAGTTTAGTAAAAATCCATATGGCGGTTAGGCCTAGATAAGAAATGAGCTCTCTAGCGCCCCCATTTTGTTTGATGGGGTCAATAATGGAGGGGTCCCCTCAGATTATGTGTGGTCATATGCCTACAAAGTTGCGTGGTGATGGGTGAAACCCTTGAGATGTTATACACCTTTATGTGATGAGCCACGCCCTCCGCAATATTCATTGCCTTATAGAAGCTCAGTTTTAGTAAGTTTTCCAACTTTTGCCAAGAGGGAACTTTAGATATTGGTCCCTAGATTATGTTCACCCAGTTTCATGCAGATCGCTCAAACTTCCTAGGAAGAGATCCATTTGAAGTGTTTTTCAAAAAATTCAAAATGGCGGAAAATCTATATAAGCGGAAGTTATGGGTTCTTGAGGCAAATGTGTTCCTCATGAGGAGAGGCATCTCTGTGCAAAGTTTCATGTCTCTACGACATACGGGACATGAGATATGCCCATTAAAAGTTTGACATTTCAATGGGTTGCTATAGCGCCCCCTTTGGCCAATTGATGTAATATTGCTTCATTGGCATCCTCCCATGACCCTCTACCACTGTGCCAAATTTCACATGGATTGACCAAGTCAGTGAGGAGAAAAACATGGAACAGACACACACACAGAGTTTTAGTCATTTTAAGATGAGCCATTTACTGAATAAATACTGAGAGATTCAGTGTGAGCAGCCTCGGTGAGGAGAATCCATTTGGATTTGTCTGAGTTCAACATTAACATATGATTACATGGTTGAAGTTGGGGTGAATAAAAGACGATTGCAGGCATTCAGTGGCTGATTGTTCAGATGTTGCAGAACAACTGTGTCATGTGCATAAAGATCAAATTTACAGGATTTGGAAGTGGGGACAAAATCATTCATGTAAACTGAAAACACTACTTGACCTAACACTGGACCCTGTGGGACACCTTTAGTAATATTTAAAACATCGGAATGGACATCGTCCATTTTCCACACTGTCATCTATCAGAGAGGTCGTTTTCAAACTACAGGCAGCCGACAGTCTTTAAAGTAACGAATGATCCAGTTAGTAACGGCGGGGCCTCAGAAAGCTTCAGCTGTTTATTTTTTATACAAAGTTCAGTCTTTCAGACATTTTTACTTTAGTTATAACACTTATTACTTAGAGGTAAAAAAAAATCGCAAACAAAAAAAACGACGCCCACTGAACATAGCTGATGGATTTTCTGAGTATGTTTCCAGACTGATGGATCAGCGTCTGATCACGCTCCTCCAACCTGACGAAAGTTCAGTTTGTCTATGCTCAGTACGTGCTGTACCTTTTTGTTTCAATTTAAATATGCTAATCCATTTAAATAAAGTAAACCTAATCTTTCAGTGTTTCTCTCAGTCACCGAAATGTCGGTTAATGTGTTTCCCTGCCTCGAGCTTTGAAGTGCTCCTAAATATTTACTGTATGTTCTTGAACAAGAACAAAATCTGCCTGAACCAACAGACGGGAACTGCCCATTGGTTCGACAGCCCATTGTTCCGACCATATTAAACTCATTGTTCCTAAGTCCTTCCGAAATCATCATGATGCCCTGTGGTTAAGGTCTGGTTAGGTTTAGGCACAAAAACCACTTGGTTAGGGTCAGGAAAAGATCATGGTGTGGGTTAAAATGAAAAAGAAAGTGACAAACACATAAGCTGTGAGCCTGCTTCGCCTCAAGCCGGTCGCGGTGCACCATACGCCCGCCGCGAGCCGTTCAGCACCGTGGACAGTCGGACTAATGGGATGTCGAACCAATGACATGGACCCGAGCAGCCAACACCACAGGGCTAGCCAAAGTAGCGTAGCTTCTTAGTCTCGTAGCTTGTTAGCCTAGCTTGTTAGCCTTAGCTAACTTAGCAGCGCCGAGCGAGGTGGGCGTGTTTAAGTAACCAGGCTTCCTTCAGCCGCCTCTTTGCCCATTTTTGATTGTCCGGGAGTTGGGCGGAGTCAGGCACTGCTAAGATGGCGACGTCCAGAGTGGAGTATTTTGAGCTTCAAATCCACTCTTCAGAAACGGATGGGTGACGTCACGGTGACTACGTCCATTATTTTATACAGTCTATGGTCCTTACGGATATTTTTATTATCATCATTCAACATGTAGAAAGAACATGTAATCTATTGAGTCAGTTTACATAGATAATTCACAATCTTTAACCTAATCTGGATCTTAAACCTGCTAATTGCCAACTAATGTAACTAAATGTGTTATATTTTTAATATTTTGTCATGTTTAGATTACGTGTTTCTCACGCATCTGTGTATTGTGCACATAACAGAGCGCAATACGAATTAAAATTGTAATTTCCAACAGTGACAAGCAATATTTATGTGCTTTACTAAATTTACACAAGCACTACCAGTGGTCAGGAGCAGGAGTAGATTTTGTTGGTAGCTACGAAAATATCAGAGCTACTAAAATATTGATGATTGCGGACACGCACGTAAATTTCCGTCTGCGAACAGTTTACACACAGATTCCTTCTGCTCACGTTTCATGAATGAGACCCACTGTCATTAAAATGTTCTGTGAAGAATAAAGACACACAGCGAGGACACAGGACACAGGATCAATCTCTGGAACCGGATGTGTATGTTCAGGTTGTAAATAAAGACAGAGACGTTTGGGGACATGAAGTACAGCGTCTCCTCGACCTTGACTGGGTGTCCTCGACCAAAGATATATATACATAGATGCCGCACCCTGGCTTGTGGGCTGCGTCAATACCGCCGCCATCTTGCCTAGGTGCTCTGACCGGTTCAGACCCGTGTCAGACTCGGCAAAAATGCCACATTTTTGCTCTGCATTTGGGTGTACGAACGAGAGAAGTGTTAAAACCAAGCAGAAGGGAATAACATTCCACAGGTAAGAAGTTGTTTTACAATATTTTACTGTTACGAACATGTTTAATGAGATATATATCTCAAAAAGTGATCCTTCTTTTAAGCTAATCAAGTAAAGTAACTGTCCTGATCTGGTCCTAATGCCAAATTAAGCTAACGCTATGTCACACAACTTAAAGAAAAAAGGTTAACATTTATATAATATTACTTATAAAATTATGATGCTTTGTCAAACAGCTATGTCGGTGTATGTGTTATTCCAAATTGTCAACTATCTGTTTCATGGCACCAACGTGACATAACGCAGTATAACGTTAGTAGTTAACTTGTGGCCTGAATTGTAACTACAAATTATGTGGAACTGCGTTTTTCTGACACACTTATTTTGTGTGTAGTTTCCCAAAAAACACAGATAGGAGACGGGCATGGGTAGCAGCAGTGAGGAGAAAGGACTTTGTCCCGAGTGACTCCTCAGTCATCTGCAGCTGTCACTTCAGACCTGAGGACTTCGACAGGACTGGGCAGACTCCTAAAAATAATACTAGCTACTGTACACTGTATTTTTTGTAAATATGACCTAATAATGTAAACAGTTCTGTGTCCAGGCTCCCATGAGCACTGTGGTGTTATACATATGAGATTAAAGCAAAATTTTGTGTAAACATGCAGCTCTAAGTCATTTATTTTCACTTGTACAAAACCAACATTTGTTAATCAGAATCTACACTGCAGCTCGGCACAACCCTGCTGATACACTATTTTTTGCACATTGTGTGAAATGTGAATAAACATTTATAGTCAAAATTAATAATTAAATGACATCATGGTGGGCATTGTACATCTAGTAAGAAAAAAGAATATTTATTACATGGGGAAAGTTTAGTTTAAATGTGTTGTAGAACTATTACTGTTACTTTATCTACATAAGATCAAATATTTTGGTATGAAAAGCTGCATTTTTTATTTAACCAAGTATCCTGTATCATAACTACATGTCTGACGATTGTAACAAACCAAACCGCATGAAAATCAGTTGAGAATTCAGCGAGTAATGATGATTTTAATCATAAATAGTCTCCTGCCTCAATAGACATACATGCATTAGGCAGCACGGCTCCACCTGGGCAAGATGGCGGCCGCGTTGATGTATTGCTCCAATGACGAGAGCCGTTGAATGCGGCATCTATATATCTATGGTCCTCGACCACGTGCTGTCATCGACCTGAGAACGGACACTTGAATCTATTATTAATCAGTGCTTGTTACACCATGTCGTCACACGGGACTGTTCTCTCAGGAACGCTCCCTCCCGTCTGTCTCACGCCTCTCATGTTTCACCACAGATACAGTTTCAGTCCACGCTTATTTCCTCAGGTCGAACTGTCCGACTCAGATGTTTGGTTGGAGGCTCGGGGGGCTTGCTGTGAAGAAACAAGTGGATGTGGGGAGGTGACGACTCCTTTTCATTTGTTTTTTTTTTTTTTTAAATCAACTGAGAATCGATCGAATATCAAAGCAGGTCTGTTCTCTGCGACACGTCAGCTGGACGTTGGCTTGGTCGGAGCAGATCTTTGAACCTGTTGTGAACATATGTGACTCTACATCAGCCCACGTTTATAATATCTGCAGAGTAAAATGAGCTGATGTCAACAAGTCTGTGACGACTACTCTCAACAACCTGCATGAATCTGTGAGATGAGTTCATAAAAGATATTCAAGATATTTTCAAGTTACTGAACAAACAACTTAAAAAAACCTCCAGACCGACTAAACTGAAACGTTTTCTTCACGTTACTTTGCTTCACGGCACAGAGCCAGAAACACATAAACAACTTTATTTCAGCTTTAAAGGTCCAGGTTGTCAGATTGAGGGAGATTTAGTGTCTGTCAGTGAGGATTACAGATTACAGATTACAGATTACAACCAGCTGAAACTTCTCCTGGTCAGAATTCCTTCAGTGTTGATTGTTGAGGAGCTGAATTATCCTCAGAGGTCTCTTCCTCTCAGAAACACACACACCACAGGCTTCAGTTATAAAACTCTGCAGAGAATCCACACTAAATGTTTGTATACGTACAAATGAGGAAATGTACATACGGCAAAAAACTTCTGATTTATAAAACCGTGCGTACACCTGCCAACGTGTAGTTTTCTGTTTATAAATCCCAAATCAACTTGGAATTGTCTGCACGTGGAGCAGCCTCATGTCCCGCCCTCTACGCGCCCACGTTCAGCCTTACATGGTCATAAAGCACATCATTAACGCTGTTGCACAGACATGCGGCGGCTGATCAGTGGTTCTTTACCGTAAATCACGGCAACCACAGGGAGGAAAACCAAGAAAACTAACATTCCTGGCGTGGTAACGGTGTGGTAATGGGGGTGCTCGTGAGTGAGCTGGAGGTCACAAAGCACAGAGCTGTTGTACCCGTGTCACCAATTTCACCTGTCTCCAAAAGTTTTGCTAAAGGTTTCCCTAAATTCATGCACATTTTCTCATCAAGTTTTTCTTTATCATCCCTAATTTTTGCTTAGAAGGTGGCGTGCGCACATTTCGGCCCTTTATTGTGCGTACGCAGGTGTTAGAAATGAGACCACAGGTAAAAACACTGAATAGTGTTATGGGTTAAAAGAATCTTTGTTTTTCTTTGGAGTGGCTGGTAAACTTGGAACATTTGTTGGCTATTTGGTCAGTGGACACTCGACATGGATGTATTCAGATAAATGGATACTGTTCCAAGATGGCGCCCGGTCATTGGATGCACATGCCAAAAAAATGTTGAGACCTGTCGGACCTGCCACAGAGCTCCTGAGCAGTGAGGGTTATCACCTAAACGTCAAGTGAGCTAATTTTCAGTTTTACATTAAAATAAATTGCTTCAAATAATTTGGACAAATTCTTGTTTTAACTGGTCTGATCGTCAGAACGTTTGTTTCCTGTCCAGTCCGACTTCTTCTTGATGACGTCACAGACTTTACAGACAACAGCAGCTGTTTTGGTGAGTACATCGTCATCTTTTACCAGAAGTGACAGGAATGAAGTCCTGAAATACAAAGTTAACAGGAACTCTTCCTGATTGTTTCACTTCCCATTATCTCACACAGCATGTGACTGATCAGCTCTGTCTCTGATTGATCGGCTCCTCTCCTCTGTCAGTTCAGAGAAACAGGAATTGCAGCATGCAGCACATTCAGGATCAGAGCAGCAGTTTGTTCTCACAGAGGACAGATAACCTATCAGAGATTTATCAGAGGAATCTGCTGACTGAGGTCAGAGGACAAACAGCGTTCTGATGGGAAACACACACACACACACACACACACACACACACACGTAAGATCTGATCGACTGCAGCAGCAGACGATGTGTTAACTTCAGTACAACTAAATACAGCAGCAACACACAGCAGCTCTGTGTGCTCAAGATTCTATTCATGCATCATTTCCCACAATCCCACAGCTGGGTGTCAGGTTGCTGAACAGTTCCGGCCGTCGGGTGTCAACATTTGCTCCTGCTTATAAAATGTTTAAATAGCCGAGCTGAGTGACATCACTGCTGACAGGAGTGTGATCTTCCCTTCCTGTGTCCTTGAGCGTTGGTGAACAGGAGTGTTTACTCCTCTCACGTGTGGTCAAGAGTAGGAGGCTGATGTTTATAGCCCATTTCCATCATGCACTTTAACCAGTAAATACTCACCACTTACACTCAGCAGTAAATGTCAGTTTCCTGCGTCGGTGTTATGGAGGAGTTTATTTTCTGAGCAGCGTTGTCTGCTGTGATTCTAATAAGAACACCAAACAACAACAATCCCAGGAAAAAGATGAACATGTTCTGTTGTTTGCAGCACAACACTCACCAGCAACATCCAAAGTCTGCCAGCTGATTTGCTCCCAAAAAGAAAAAAGAGCTTTTCTGTCTCTGTTGAGACGGCAGCCTCGCCAGCCAGTCACCAATTAACCTGCATGTCTTTGGACTGTGGGAGGAAGCTGGAGCACCTGGAGGAAACCCACACTGACACAGGGAGAACATGCAAACTCCACACGGAGGGGCTCAAGCCGTCTGGTGGTTCAGAACATATTTATTTAATGACAGGCACACATTGAAGCCAGCGTATAAGTTGGTGAATAAAAACTCATTAACCCACAAAACAAGTTTAAAACTCAGTTTGTCTGAGTTCACAACAATTCCCTCTGTGTTCCTGTTTCGCTGCTGCGACTCGTGGTCGGTAGACATTATCTGTTCATAATGGTGACAACATGAGGAAACTCATTCCACACATTACGTTAGCGTACAAAATTTATTTTATATTTACTGACTTCCTAGTTCCTCTGACGGGAAGAGGTGCACTCTGGGAACATTAAGTTAGTGCAACTCAATGTGCAGAACAGAAGAGAATGAGTAAACAGTCCTCTGGTCAGCAGATGAAGACACAAACAGACTGCGATCAGATGACACACTGTAAGGCCCGAAGCAAACACGCTGTGTATCTGCACATTTCACGCTGCTGGACACAGACAGCCGCGTGCTGCTCCACGTCTCTGCAGGGATTTGTTATTATTATTCATAAAAGTGTTCAGGTGCCTCTGAGAAAAGCAACACTGACATTCAGCTGCTGTTGTGTTTGTGTGACGTTGAAGTCCACTGCAAAATCTGCATGAACTTTCATAAATAAACCAACAGCTGTGCAACAGGTGAGTGACACCTCTGTGTGGCTGTGAAGGTGCTTGTGTTCATTCCTTAGATTTGTTTCCCTTCAGCAGAGAAGGAACCGCACAGTAATGTCAGAAGCATGTCAATGATCTAATTAGTTAACTGATACTGATCCTAATTGCTTTACAGACAGTCGACGTGATGATCCGTCCGCCCACACAGTCATTTCTCAGGGACTCTGATCCCACACTTTGCCCCATTGATCTGATTTACAGCTCTGATAAGCTTCCTCCTCATGTAGAGAAAAATTCCCACATCAGATTGAAGCCAACGGTTTCCTGTTGATAGCACAAGTTTGGCCGCGGGGCAGGGCGCAACACTCGCTTCACACCTCATGTGTACTAATGCAAATATAAATGCACCTGGGACCAGTGTGTGTGTGTGTGTGTGTGTGTGTGTGAACAGTTGATTCAGTTCACACAGAGAAAACAAGGTATCACACAGTGAAGGGAAGTTTCATAACTGCCTCTTAATGTCTAATCCATCGATGTGTCCAACACTTTTTATCATCAACAGCAACACGAATCATTAACTTTATCATACAAGTCAAACAGTTCATTGATATGTTGGAACGACCTGATGATGCAGCACCGAGAGACGCCAGGTGATGGTTATTCAAACAGCTACAGCAGCACAGGAAGTCAGACCTCAGCAGCAACACAGTGTAGAGAACATATCCACCTTATTTTTCACGGAAACACGGAGGCAAAACAGAACGCAGCCAGCTTCCGTTTTTTTGTGCGACACTTCCGGTCCAGCACTCTTGACCACTGTGTAAATGGGAATTGCCTTGTTGTTTATCTTGCTGAGTTTAGCTATATATATATATCAATCATAGGCTATTTGTCACGTCACTATATCACAGTTTAGGCTAAAATGATGTTTGTAAAGTCTATAAACACAATGATTGAACAAACGTTACTATTTCTGTGTGTGTAATTAATAATATGGTTATCGTTGATTAGCTGGGCTAACTGTTAGCTGTTAGCCGTTAACGGTGTCTGTAATAACTCAATAAACGGTCCGTGAAAA